>NC_044192.1:18571991-18734036 GCF_900880675.1 Sparus aurata
GGAGCAAGACACACCAACCCAGAGTCAGGTGCCAGGGATGTTACTGACTGATCATTACTGGATTGATTGCTGGGAAGAACTGAATTGATTAAAATGTTTTAACTGACAATCAGAGACGGGAACACATATACATATCCAGAAGTACCCTGGTAAAAATTACAAATACAAAAGATTATTAGGAGGAAATGTCCTCAGTTAAAATGCTTGTAAAGTGTAATGAAAAAAAAAAATACTAAAGAAAACTTTTATACAAGCTGATATAAATACAACTTAGCCATTTATTAGCTTCAGGAGCCTCAGGTTGGATTTTGTTGGGCCACTTGTTGAATGGTGACAAACAGGAGCTCTGCCATTGAATAAAGACGTGAATTTGTGTTATTTAATGTAGTTTATAATTTAAGTAACTTGGTATTTACTCCTAATGTTGCCTACTCTGACTTTGCATCGAACATAGATAATGATAGTGGTTGACAACTAATGGAAAGATGTCCAGTGTCGTTCATTTATTATCAGTGATACCAATAATCCACTGTTAAGGCAGCAAATCTGCATATGTACTAGCACAGAAGGACTGTAACTAATTGCATATACTCAAGTACTGTGTGTGTACAGCTCGAGTGATGTTACGGCACACTTAAATCAATCAATTTATTGACTTACTATGTCTGTAAATGAAATCATCCTGGTTTGATCAAACATCAGGTATGGCACCACACGCTACCAATCCCAGATGTGGAGACACTGGTATAGCTGTCTCTTTGTCAGACACTGACACATATCATTCTTCAACTATGATCTTTCATTGTGTGCTTGTATGTGATGTAATTTTATGGAATGTCTTGTCTTTTATCTGGACCGTGAGTCAATAAAGATCAAGAAAATTTTAGTTAATTAGCCAACCCATAGTGACCAAAGTGTATAGACTACTCAGCATCACTTAAGGGTACTGGGACGATTTAGTGTTTTACTTGATTGCTTTATTTTCCGTGACATATCTGAATTTTCTTTTTGTTGGTTTTGTGAATACATTTGGTCCCCAAAATTAACATTTCTTACCTTTTTGTTATATTGTTTATTTGTACTATTATTATTGTTTAATGTAATATTGCTGTCTTTTGGCTGCTGTAACCTAGAAATGTTCCCAGTTTGTGGGACAAATAAAGGAATTCTGATTCTGAAACTAACTTTGAGTGGCGTATACACATGTAAATACAAGTATCAGTGACTTTTACTTGCACTTTTGATACTTAAACATTTAATATGAGATACTTTCAAGTGCTCATGTCATATTCCTGAGATCGACTTGACTCTGCCATCCTGAATCATTCCAGGCAGATCTGTCAAACGGAGTATCGTGCAGTGAAATGATGACACAGCCTCATAACATCATTCAGAGCGAGAATGTCATTTTTTTTTTTTTTTTTACCAGGAAGTAAGATGTGGGGCGTTTTTTCTGCACAGTGCATCAGTCTTAATAATCCCATTAAACGATGACAGCCTGTGTGTTGATTCTCCAGAGAAACTAAAAAAACGACAGACTTCCCATCACTGACTTTTAGGTAGGTAGGCTCCATGTCAACACATATAGAGTTGAAGTAATGACAGCAGGAACTCAGCCGACAGTAAACTGTGAGCCTGCATCTTGAGGATTTAACGACAATGATGAGTTTGCATTTCTGCGCAGTCCACTCTGCAAAACCCGACGACAGGTACAGCAGGAACTTTAATGGCTCTCACCTTTAAGTGTCTTCGCATATTTACCTGTTGTGCTGACATCCTCGAGAACTTCAGAGCAGTTCATCTACTGTCATTATGGACCTACAGCTCAGTACATTACAGCCCGGTCGAGTTTAAAAAAAAAAAAAATTAATTAAGCCCCGAATTAGCGGGGAAACGACTTTATACACACGTTTCCTGCTCGACTTTGTCACCGCGACGAGTCAAACGCCATGTTTGTTTACGTCGTCGTCGCTCTCACCTGTCGCGAAAAGTTTCCTCCTAGCAGGAAACGTCACGTGACATTTAGTCGTGCGTCACGTGGTCCGTTCGAGACGCATTTATACATAAAAAAAAAAATAAAAAAAAAAACCCCAAAACATTTTGACATCAAGTGGAAATACGCTGTTTAACAGTTGCATTTTAAGTTCGACTATTTTTGCCGGGAGAAGAGTTAGTCGTAGTAGATCATCCCCTTGGAAATATTCCCAGGAAGTATTTCTACAGTTGTTCTGGAGGGTAAACCACCAATGTTACGGATTAAAGTGTGTTCACATGTCTCGGGGAGGAGTTCTGCATGTGGTGGCAAAAGAGGAAGCTGCATGTGTGGAAACAGAGGAAGCAGCATGTAATCTGATCTCTCTCGCCTTCAGTGATGCCCCACGGTGGCTAAGTTGCATTGTGGGAAATGTAGTCACAAAGTTTTGAAAAGCAGGTCCCTGTAAACCATTGTGAATCTGGAACAGTGTTAGACTGGATAGTGACAGCCTGGAGACAAATGATCAAAATTGATGCGGAAGAACCATAAATATTGCCTTTTTGATTCCAAATGTTTCCTCTTGAGCCACATAAGGCTTTACACAACTTTTTAATTTTAATTTTGTAACATAAACAGTGTTCCTCCCAAATACCTGCAAACACTTTAATATTGTGCTTTAAGAGAAACATTAAGATCTTGTTTAAAAATCAAGACTGATGCACAGCTAGCTAAGCATATGATGGCTGCTTAGCTAGCTGGCTGGCTACTATAGCTTATACTGTGTGTCTTCCTCAGGGAAAAAAAATATAAAAACAGTTTTTGTGGCATTAAGTTAATTCAAATGTTTTTTTTTTTAAATAATATTTTTGGGTCTAAATCTTCATTTGTATCTCCCAGATCTTGTTTGGGTAAGTCATGGCTTTCATTGTTATTAACAAAAATGCTTGAGCTCCTGTTTGTTCAACACTGCATGTAATAACACACTCAATGAGTTATTAACTATATTTCTTTGACAGTTCATATAACATAATTGCGTACACCCTCCACATATCAGTGTTTGATGAAATAGCCCACCCTCTGAGCTGAGCAGTCTGCTGGCTGAATGCTCAGTCCAATGATCCAGTTGGTGAACTGTTTGATTAAAACAAGTGGGATTCACAGTGTGACGAATGATTTTCTTTTTCTTCGTTTGTTTCATTTTTGTCTGCCACTGTGAAGCAACAGCTCCTCTCAGGCTGAAAAGGATGAATCAATCTCATATCACCTGCTCATCAGGTGTGATGAGTGTTTTGGCATGACTGATGGAGAGACCTGCCAGCCCCGCGAGCTGCCCGTCTGTCGATACTGACGGTTATATTTGCAGGCCCGGCTACGGCTTAAACTGTGAATACAGTTAGGTTGTCAAATTAGATACAATGCTACTGTAGAACAAGATAACGACGCTATACATCTTTTTCCAAACCATGAAAAATGAAAGAAGAAGTACTGGCCACACAAAACAAGGAACATTTTACCTGCAGACAATGATTGTACAGAAGCAAAGTAACTGAACACATTTCAACACATAATAATGTGACACCAGAGGAAATCCAGGAACTCTAAAAAAGAAAATAATAAGAAACATCGGAGGAAAAACTCAAAAGCCTTTACTGTCGTGACTAAATCATTAAAAGGGCTATCACGTTTGGTCCATCGGGTCTTTATCAGGGCTCCCCGTATGCAAAGTGCGCACCAGTCGATGGGACCTTGTTTAACCCAAACTCTCTATGTTACAAACATGTATAAATCACACCGCCACTTTTTGGAAAAAAGTATTTTTATTCAATAACAAGCAACTATTTATTCAGCAATATTGTAAAATACAATCATTGCATTTAATGATCCTTGCTGTGAACCCCCTCTCGCTTTCGAGAAAAGCACCAAATATATTCTCTGGTGGTTACTACCGAAGCTCAAAATATGGTTTTTTGAACAGCTCTACTTTTTAAAACATAGTATCAAATGACAAACTTAACAACTATGATTAACATTTTTACATAGACAAATAACTATTTAAAAATAATACATCTACAGAGCTTGCAGAAAGGTGCAGAATTAAAGTATCCAAAAAAAAAAATGTTGTTATGTTTGTGAATTTATAATTTCAAAATGTTTGACAGGTGTAAAATTATTGTTTTGTTTATCTCTGTGTACGAATTCTGACGGTTGGTTCCAGCTCCTAACAGGGTTTTCCAGCCAATAGTCTAATGCTGTTGTAATTACATGGTATCTGTGTTTCGACAGCATCAACAGTCTTGGCAGTAGCCAGTTTATGAAAAAAAACGTAAAAGTGGCTGAGTTATACAGTATGCACCCAAGTGTTAGCAGTGTTAAACTAGCTAGTTAGTGTAAGCAACATTAACATTAGCTAGCACAGCCTAGCGCAAGCAATGGTAATGTTACCTAGCTAGCAATAGCAGTGTTAGCCAGGGTGACGAGATGACTCGAGCAGCTGTGTTTTGACATGAATGCAATCGTAATTTGGGAAAAAGGAAAGTCACATTTCGTGGCTGAATGTTATCAATATGACCTTTGAAATACAGGTATTACAACAAGGGACAAATATACATGTGTAAGACTCATCAGATAAAAAAACATAAAAAGTAATTGATCTTCGGTTACCACTTATGCTTGTTGTCCTATTACATACGGGTACAGCACCTGGACATTTTAATTAAAGGCCACACATGCATTTAGCAGCACCTTCAATTAAATTATAATTCCAACAATATAAACACAAATCAGCATGTTTTTAATGACTTTAAACAAAACACTTTCACACAAATTATGATAAATTAAGAACATAATGACCTACACTGTTGAAACAAATCCTGGCAACATTTCAATGTTAGAAATCTTCTGAGCCAAAGAAGCTCCAGGATGTTCTTTCAAATAAATTACATAGTAATTTGCTAGCCAAGACTTCTGAAAAGACTCTTTCTACCATCAGATGTGCCAATGAATGGGCAACAACTCTATTTCTCGCGAAAAGCATTGATCTGACTTATTGAGCCCCTCCACTCCTTTACACGCTAGCATGATGCTACTCATGGCGACACGAAGCTCCCGTTCATCTCTCAAGAACAAAAGCAGCAACATGGAGGGGCTTTTGTGAATTGGCCCTTCACTACTGATCAATAAGCATGGCCTTAAAAAAAACCTGAAGGCATTCATCTGCCATCAATGATTTCTGATTTATTAATCTGGATTCTCTTGAGCTTTAGATTCAAGCTAATTCATAGTACTTCCCCGTCTTTGGATCAAAATAGCAGTTGAGGCACGGATCATAGAGCAGATTCATATACTCGTCGTCATCCTCTTCATTCACCGACTCATCCTCTCCTGTAATAATGCAAGAAAATCACTTTGCAGCACTCGGAAGAAATTGTTCAAAACATACATAGATAAGAGTGCAGCAGTGATTTTAAAATCAATTAAGATTGCACAGATAAAAAAAAATATACAAATGTAAATGTACATTGTGTCTTCCACAGTAGCTTAACCAGGCCGTATATGAATAAGGGCCACCACTAGCAGCTGTTACTGGAATAAAATGAGCAGCGTGAATGGCGAGGTAACCTTGAGACTCAGGTAGATTTAAAAGTTTTCCGCCGCTGCCATTTTTTTCTCTCATCAATCAAGACCTAAGACACCCAGTCCTCTGTACCACATTATAAAGCCGTAAAGAGATTCTCTGTAATCCCCACTACTTTAAAGCGCGTGAATTTAGCTGTTAAATTGACAGGCAGTGAAATGCTAAAAAGGTTATGGAATGCTCCGGGAGGAACATTTTATCTTATCAGAACTTCGGCGACGATAATGAAAACTAATTATAAGACATACTGTGTAAGAGGTTTTAAAAAATGATGTTGTAAACTGAAAAGGTTTCATCAATTAACCTTGTCGATGTGTCTAGGGGGTGCAAACCTGTAATGAGCCTGTTTCTTTTGACCTATGGAGTTATGTGAAGGACAGAGAGCTCCACTCTCACGAGGTTCTTACCCTTAATTAGATACCATTTCACATGTTTTTTCCCCTGTGCAGAGTGCAGTCTTCGGTGGAAGCTTGACATTTTTGTAAGCTGTGACACTTCTGGATGTTTCCATTAGTTCAATGCATTCACACAATTAGCGCGGCTAATGTTAAAGCATTGTATTGTTTGCCGCTTGCCCGACTTTATAGGACATGAACGATCGCTGAAGTGCAAAGGGACAAACATTAAGGTTACTGTACCTTCGATTAGATTCACCCGATTGTTCCATGTGTTGCCTGACCTTCTCTGCTGGCTGGGAGGCATAATAGGAGGGCTGAGCACATCCATCCACTCCCTAGGGAAAAGACCATAAAGGCACAGTCATGACAACACATGCCATTACATTCGCCATCCTCCTACTGTACCCCTGCACATCAAATTGCCTCTATATGACATTTTAACAATGAAGTCCCATCATCGCGAGCTCTCAGAAGCCCATCTAAGCTTCCACCGTCCTTGAGCCGCATCCTCCTGCACACTTAGCCTCTCCGCCTCACAGTTTTACCTGAAGGATCATTTATTAGATTCTGACTCAAGCTGTGACTTCCAAGTGTCCGCATTCTGGCCCCGAGTAGGGGTCTTAACCTTGTCTGTGTCTGCGAGAGCAGGACTTCCTTCCACTCTAAATGAGTTTATCTTGCCGGTGCTGAGAGGCACACAGGCTACAACTGTACATCAATCATTTGACAGTGAAGTAATGCACTGCTCTTTTGCAGGGTGGAAGAACAGAAAAAAAAGAAAGAAAGAAAAAAATAAAACACCACAAGATGAATAACTACTGGGAAGCAGTATCATTTGTTGAACAGAGTTCATAATACATTAGTTGCATAGTTACAATTATCCGCGTACATCTTTTTTGCCTCTGGACATAACATCTCATAAAAGCACTACATGGCATATTTAATGAGGTTCTTCTGTATGATATTCATCCGACAGCAGGCAATTCAAACGTTCATCTCAACTCATCTCAAATGATTGATCACGTCACTCTCTCTGAAAACAATCGACGCATTCACTAACTGCAGTATAGTGTGTTTCCTATGCAAATGCATTGTTTACAAAATCATTTGTATTGACTTAGAAGAGACATATTTTGCAAATTTTCAGATTCATAATTTCATTTCGGGTTACTACTAGAATAGGTTTACATGTTTTAATGCTCAAAAAAATAATACAAATAAAGAAAATAATCAGATTTCTCATACTGTCCAGTGCTGCAACACTGTATTCCCCCTTTGTCTGAAACACCCTGTTTTAGTTCCTGTCTCTTTAAGGCCGCCCTCCCCCTGAACACCAAGTCTGCTCCGCTTGGCCAGTTCGAGCAAGCCTGAACTGCTAACAACGACAGAGCAGCTGTACTCATTTAATTCTTACGTGCCAAATCAGCTAACTAATGTGTAAGATGGTGATGTAGTGTGATGTCACAAAGTCACAGAATTGAAGAGCAGTGTTTTCTGTTGGAGAGAGGAGCTTCTGTGGGTGTTGACTCTCAAGATGTTTTACATGAACAAGAACCTATATAAAACCCTGAATGAATGGAGAAAAAAAAAAGAAAACGCAGTATTTCTCCTTTCCAGATCAGTAATGTACCTGAGAGGGAGCTCCGAGTTGAAGCTCCGGTCAAACAGCTATCATGTTGATTTAGAGGATGAGGTAATCACACATCAATGATAGGAGTGTACACGGTGCAATCTGAATCGAAGGCTCTTAAATGTAGGTAGGTCTCTCGGTCATTATGTTGGTTTTAATGAATGCCAATGAAATCTTTGCAGGTATTATTACAGTAAATACAATAATGAAGTAGGAAGAGCTACCTTTACTGATGAGAATCTTGCATTTGATGCACCAGAGAAGCAAAAAAACCAAAGTTGTCGATACTGCCTCAAAGAACTGTTTGATATGATATCAAATAGATTATATCTTAACACCTGCAGGAAACATTCATGTAAAATTCAGTTTTTAGTCGAGTAATAGCTGAAAGAGGCCTATTCATACACACTGAAGCACTCTGGTTACCAAAGATTAAATTCAATCCTGAGAAAATATTTTTAAAAAAGTGATGAGAAAATGAACTCTTAAAAACAGGCAGATTAATTTTTATCTGATCTTTCTGTGCATTTAAGCAGGAATCAGAAATTTCTTCATTCCCAACCATTTGCCTTTGAAGTGATCAAGCATACTATCTCTATTGAGGCTCTGATTTTTCTTTCTCACAAAAGCGCCCCACTCCAACAACCCCCTTTGAATATGTGATCGGCAGGAACATAGCACAAAAGTTAATGGAAGCAATTTTCGAGGACAAAGGCCTCTGCTACAGAGCTGCAAATTGGACTTCAAATTGTTAAAGGGGACTTGGCGCAAGTGATTAAATTCTTAGATTTTAAAGTCATTATAATCCAGATACAGTAGAACCTGTGATAAAAGGAATAAATTAGGCTGATTTAATTTAAGCGGGACCACTGTTTTTGGTGGAGTTTATTGAAATTAAGCTTTCCACATATCTCCCATTGACAAAGTATCGAGGCAACTCTGTTTGTCTGATACCCTCGCAATGGTGCTGAGATTCACAATTGTGTTTATCGTAAAAAACAATTGAATTGCTACTAAAGGTCTGTCTGACAGCCTGATGTGTGGTTTCGCGTTTTGTATGCCAGCCAAAGGCAGGCACAAGAATCACACGCGAAGGAACATGCTTAAAAAAATGCATGAGAAGCCCTGGCAACGTTAAGCACAATAACAGGAGCGTTTTAGTTGTTAAGAAAACTGGAGCTCTCAACAGCGAGGAAGCCTCGCAGTGATGCCAGGATGCTCAGAAATGATAGAATTCAATGTGAGGCTGTCTCAGAATGCAACGCCTTAAAGAAAAGGGGCGAAAACAACGACAAATCCTGTGCAGCTGCTCTTCAATATGTAAATCAGGGCTTGCTTCGAAGTCTAATTTCAGTAGTACAGCTGCAGATGCTGTACTGCTTTGTGAGACAAGTCGGGGAGTGTGTTTGAGGTGTCTGTCAATAGCAATATTCATCTCGGTGGACATCCAATCACACAGCATAACCTCACTGAATATTTCAACAGCCCCAGAACATGTTAGCTCTGATATGTGACAAGGAGCAAAAGCCAAAAAATTAGGTCCCGCTTGTTCTCACTGTTGATCATATGTAATCAATTTAACATTTTCAAATCAGTTTAAAAACAATAACACCTACATATTTCAGTGCACGGGAGTCCACACGTGTTCGCACCTTGCTTTTCATCAATAAATCACTAGTGTTAGAGAGGAGGTGGTGGCATAATTTGAGTGGTGGAACTATGATGCAATGCCTTTGTCTTGTTTTGTAACATGCAGCACGCATGTGTACGCCCACAAAGAGATGAAGATGTGCAGAGACAGGGCTCTGCATCAGCGGGCAGAGAGGCGATGCAGGGTCTCCAGAAGCCTCTGAGGGGGAACCAGGGGATCCGTCCATATACTGACATGGTCGGGTCTTCAGAGGAATATGCAGTACTTGAAAGACTGCCCAGAATTCAGACTGCACTACACACTGTAATACGCTTCAATGTGTGATATTGTATTATTAATAATAGTATTGAAGAAGTGTGTCTACCTCCCCCTCTAAATCAACATGACAGCTATTTGACTCGGGCCTCAACTCAGAGCTCCATCACAGGTTTATTACTGATCAGAACTAAGTGTTAATTAGGGTCGCATGGAACATAATTCCATTTCATCTTGCCTTGAACACTATGAAGGCCATCTTAACTTCTTTTAAAGGAGATCTATTATGCTTTTATTTTTTTTTTCTTCCGTCAAGTGTTACAAAGGTTCTTGTGCATGTAACAGAACTTGAAAGTTAAAAAGGTCAAAGTTGGCACCGACAAAAGCTCCCCTCTCCCGCAGAAAACTGTGCTGCTCAAATGCCTCGTCAGTAGTCCAGCCTTGAATTCTGTGACTTTGTGACATTACACTATGTCACCATGTCACAAATTTGCATAATATATGCCTAGTGGATAGTTTGGAAGAGTGGATTTAGCACAGCTGCTCTGTTGTTGTGAGTGGTGCTGGGTCAGGCGTGTTTGAGCTGACCAATAAGAGGAGACTGTGAATTGAAAAAAAGGGGGTAAATCAGAGTGTTTCAGACAGAGGGGGATAAAGTGCTGAGACACTGGACAGTTTAAGAAAACTGATCTGTTTTTTGAGCAGTAAAGCACATAAACCTATTCTAGTAGAGAGCCAAGATGAAAATGAGCATAATATGTCTCCTTCGAAAACCAAATTCTGCTCTTACTCAAAATTAAATGTTCAACACACAGACAAGAGAAGGGATATTTTCAGTGTTTTAATTTATCTTTCTGATGTGCCGACTACCTCTAGTTCATTTGGTGGATTTACTGGGTGTGCAGGTTTATTATCATTGTACACGCCCGGAGTTGATATTGGACACACTTTCCCAGTTACTGAAAATAGCAGCTGCAAGTTCTTCTGCTTCCTCCAGTAATTTAAGCCCATTCATCAATATGTTTTCTTTTTGAGGTTAGAACGTTTCACTTTACTCTGGTTTTTACCTGTGGGCAGGCAAAACAAGGTGGAACATTCACTGAGGCTCTCACCGAGCAGAAGTCGGCCTTTGCTTCATCAATGATGGATTTCTCCTTGTATGGCTGCTGAAAGTCAGAGCTAAACAGACTAACCCTCGCTTTTGTTTTATAATAACTTGAACCATCAGCTTTATGTCTAACATTAATCATGCAGTATATAAGAAGTGTTGTCCGACAGGCACAATAATGAGTGAAGAATAATCTGTGCTTGCAAAAATGACAACAGCAGTTAAGGGAGAAGAAAACTACCGTACCTGGCACACTCTCAATTTATTTATACTCATCAGTGAGCAAGATAAGCCCCAGCCTGCATATCTATCTGACTGTTGACATTTAGCTTTAATTCTGCAGTCACTGGTTACCATCTGATTAGGAATTTCAAGGCGAGTTTCATGTTAATGCAGCCAAATACAAATGCAGGCTACATAAGTCCACTTTATTCAGGAGATTTATGAAATACTTCTGTAACTATGGTTACTAACAACCCGGTAGCCAAAAAAGTCAGATTTTTCGAGACAGCATGTCAGTATTTTTTAACGAAAACAACCCTCTTGAATCTAGTGTCTAAGGACAAAGGATGTTGTTCACAGTACAGATTGAAAAAGCCCTCTGAGCAATGCGATTGGGTTTTTGGACTGTATGAATAACATCGTCTTGACTTGACTTTACCCTGGGCCGTAAAGTATACCCCGCAGCCCCTGCGGGGCGGGGAGGCCCTGCCCCCGCCTGTGAAACAACTATCTTTTTTTTAACCACAATGCGGGGTTCTCTTCATGATATTGTCTGTTTTTTGAGCATAAAATTAAAACAAATATTTAAAATACAATAAAAACTTTACTGGTCCATAAATCTTGCTCAGTCATTGGGTATTCCGCCTTCATTTCCACAAAAAACCATGCAAGGCGCACCAAAAGACATTTTGATGAGTTATGCAAGGATGAAAGGCTATCAAATGCATGCATATTTTACACAACTGTAGACACAACCATTGCGTGGCACGGAGGTTTGTGTTTTTACGCCCACAAGAACTTTTGTTAAAATCTGATGGTAAACTGTATACATCAGCAAGTGCTTTAGCAGACCAATACAAAGATGACTTGTCTGCGGATTTGCCAGAACAAGTTCTTTCATTTAGAAGCGCAATCATGTCCACCATAAAAGAAATCAAGCTTGGCTCAGTTCAAGATTTGGCACACACTCATAAAGCACCACTCCATATTACCAAGTGTGCCTGATGTAGCCACAGCTATTAAACTATTTCTTACTCTACCTGTACGCAAGCGCTGAAAGATCCTTCTCAAAACTTAAACTAATTTAGACATATCTGAGAAGCACCATGGCACAGGAGAGACTGTTAGGGCTGGCCACACTGAGTGTTGTAAATAAACACGCACACAGTCTGGACTTGAAGAGGGTGTATGGGATTTTGCTCACCGATATGCCAAAAGATCAAAGCATATATACTCGCCTGCAAGCCTGTGAGAAAACATGTTGTCCTGTGAACGTGTATTCACAATTGACAATTTATTGATCTGTTTGATTAAGTGATTTGAAATCAAAATAATTTGGTTGAAAGGGAAAAGCTTGTTTTGTCCTCACAGTACAGTTGTGTAACAATCTGAGTGGGCTTTTTACAGTACCTTTGATTATGCGACTTATCACTCTGCGACAATGAGTAATGAGGAGGAGTCAAATGCGCAGGACCATGGACAGTGTCACAGACAGCTCCTGGCATCATTAACGGCCGCGCGCACTAATGATGTGTGTGTTTATGTGTAGCAGTGGTCGCAGTTTCCCACATAAAAAAATATAAAATGTGGTTAAATGTGTGTTATCTAGCAAGTGTTGGTCGGTAAATTTACCAATTACAATTCTGTCCCACCAGTCTTGACATGATGTGCGTGTTGCATTTGCTTATCAGTGGGGAAGTGAGATCCAAGTGGTCTGTCAAGACATATTTTAATGCCTGTTTGAACAGATGTACTTTGAGCTGTCCACTTGTCATCTGATCACAAAGAAAATAAATAAGGTGATAATACCAGGTGTAAAGAGCCTCTAAGACACATGTTGTAGGCAGCAGACTGCCCCCCACCCCGACAACCCTTAAAAATAAAAAAATGTTTTTAATAGGGGCCCACTCAAGGATAGTCGCAGGGGGGCCCTGCACGTTTACGTTACGGTGCTGACTTTACCCTTTTCATAGCCTGGCCTTCATGCATTAACATACACATAAACTATACAAGACTCGTGTTTATTTTCTTAAGCTACATCAACCTTGTCTTGTACTTAAAATTTTATTGTAATTGTGCACATCTAAAGCTCAGAATACGTGTGATAAATGTGTGTGGCTTGTGCTTGCTCACCTTGGGTTTGACTGCAGGAGGGGGTTCATTTCCTTTTGATAGTGGTGACCCTGATTGGCTGGCTGGCTCAAGTAAGGGAAAAGTTAAAAAGTTAAAATATCACATAATTAAACTTAACAAATGTTTCCAAAAATCAATATTCAGTTTAAAAGACAGCTTGACAAATGATATTTGTCTCTCACAGAAATTGTGTAATTTTTTGGACAGATAAACTTTCAAAGGCCATTACTGTTCTGTATATTGCGTAATTGTTGCAGCATAAGTGGATTTTAGTTCAACTGAAATACAAGCTGCATAAGGAGTGGAATTAAATTCTACAGCAGCTGAGCCACAGAAGTAAAAGATGGTATCTAATAGTTTTTCTCAGGTAGTTTTTCTTTATATGCAGGGTGAAAAGTAACATGTCTTTTGTGGAAAGACTACTGTCCAGAACATAACCTTCCTTGCCACAATATCACATTGAAATGCTTCGACAGTTTATGGAAATCCTTGAGCGGCCTGTTCAGGTCTGGACAAAAAGTCCTCTCCTATGTTGTGCTTACTGGCTTAAGAGTCTAGTATGAAAGATCATTGCATGAAAAAAAAAAAAAAAACATGGGTGAACAGTGAATGGTGAACAAGCCAAGATCAAGAAATCAGTAAAATCTTATAATCTATTCAGAAACTCAGCCACTGTAGGGTAACAAAGGATTGTAGCGGGCTTGTATGTGTGATTGGGGCCTTTTAAAACACTAACAGCTACATTCCTTGTGAGCTGTGAATATAAGCGGTAGCAGATAAGGATGGTGCCACTTTCAATATATAGTAATTTTCGGCTGCAAAAAAAAGCAAGAGCATTACCCTCTCCATCTTGTCAAAGCTAAAGGACCATATTAGAGCCTCAGGAGGCTATTTAAGCCTAGTGCCTGCTTAAGGGCTATTACATTGCATGACGTTGATGAAGAAGCAGTTATGTTGAAGCCGTATTCCCTGCATTGCTTAAGTAAATTTTAGCTATCTGTGTGCTCCAGTCCCTTCTTTATGTAATCCTCTTCTAAAAATAAGACAGGACCCAAAATTGTACCCTGTGGAATTCTGCAGGTAATATGCGCTGATGATGATGAGTTACTTGTGGGGTGATGGAGAAAATCTTGTAGGGAGGTAGGAGCTGAAGCACCTCGGTACTCTGCCTATAATATTAAACCCAGCGCCTCAAATGGTCATTTAAACTTACATGAGCTGCAGAATCAAGGTCTAAAAGAATTAGAGTTACATCTGCTGCTAACAGAGGGAACATTCGTTATTTTGAACAGATATCACCTATTCTGACAGCAAAACGTGGTCAGGAGCGTGCAAACACAGAAGTACCGGCTGCCTGTAGCAGAGGAGCGAGTGTGTGACTTGGATGAAATACTAAGAAACTCTCAGAAAAACCCCAGGATAGATGTTGAATACAAGGTTGTTACACATCAGGGGTCTCATTTATAAAACTGATTTACAACCAGTTTTGATTTTAAGAATGACTTAGAGAACAAAGATAAAGAAGTTATTTGGATGCATATGTGAACTTAGCAAGAGCTTTATAAACAATGTATGTGTGTGTTCGGCTTTGTTTGTCGACCCACTGTTAGGTCATCCAAATAACTTGCCTGGCATCAATCTCCTGTCGAGATCTAGACTGCCAAAAAGTTTGATTTTGTTTTTTCTCTGTCAGTCTATTCCTGAATAAACCCGGATTTGGATTTCTAAATAGAAACCGCAAGACAAGCGCAATCCATTTAGGTTAATTTGCAATGCATACGTTACATATAGTAGTCTTATGCTGTGTTCCTGACAACTTGGAACTCAAAAAAACCCTTCAGCGAGAAAAATTTACAATGGAGCAATGGAACGCTACTTATAGTTGGAATTAATCCTGCTACCCCGACTTCACTATGGAGCAGTTCTTTAATGTCACACAACAATGGCAGCACCAATTGACCATATTCACATACCGGCAATTTTCCTTTGGCTCAAGGTGGGAAGCTCAACTGGGGTACTGCTGTGTTTCAGATTTAAAGACTTTTAAACAAAGAGAATCTAACAGATCATCATCATATCACTACGTCCTGTTTGATCAGTAACTGAAGAGGCAATAGATAGTGAAAATGTGAAGGGACATCAGGCCATTTTTCAATGTCCTCTATTAGGCAACAGCTACCGTCAGTATTCAACCACTTTGTAGCTAACATTACTGTTAGGTAGTATTACACTACACAACAATAGAAAAAATGCACAAGTTAGTTCTAAAATTTCAGCACATATCTTGGACACTTATCTTTAGGCATGGAGGTGAAACACACTGGATGTAATCACACAGTAACATTAGCTTGGAGGTGGTTGACGCTGGCGTCTATTACTGGAGTGCTTCGAGATCAGATGTCGGAAGAATCAACTAGGAAATTTCAACCCTTTGACGTTGTCTGGAACACATTATTAGAGCCTGCTGAAGCAAGTTTTTTATGCTCAATATCCAGTGTTGGGGAGACGTAAACTACATGTAGTTGAACTACATAGCTTAACTACAATTTGCTGTAACTTGCTGGTAGTTAAACTACATTCATATTTTGTGCTGCATCAAGTTATTCAACTACTTTGGGTAATTTTTTGTAGTTTAACTACTCAATTTACAAACTACAATTTGACCAATAACATAAAATACATTTTATTTAAAAAAGACCTATATAATATAAATTTTATTTTATTTTTCTTTGAATAAAGGCATGAAACATGTCGTGGCATGCTAAACCAATGCTGCCTCTGATCGGCTTGCCCTGTCAGCACTCAAATGCTTCACAGAGTGGGCGGGTCTTTGTGCCAAGGAAGGCAGTGCTCATATGGCACAAGCATGTCATGGACAACCCTCCCGCTACCACCGATGCGCCCCCGAACGTGCCAGCCTAATCACGGCCATATTTGAGCATGTACATGTTGGATATAGCTGCATTTACAGACACGACCTACGTGTTCACATGTGAGTCCTGCAAGCTGAAAATGACAATAATTTTGCCTTTTTCGACTTTTTCCTCTCGAGTTGAGAGGCATACTTCTTCTGGCATGTGAATTTTTTGTAGGCTATTATATTTTGTTTCACATACACCATATGTTGATTTATTTAACGCTGAGTTAAATGAGTATAATGAGTATAAGTAGTTGCTAAAGCTACTTTTTTTTTAGCAGTAGTTTTACAAACTACATTTCTCCAGGGGTAAAAATGTAGTTTGTTCAAACTACTACCTGGCTGAACTACATGTAGTTTTACAAGTTATGCTTGCAAAGTAGTTTCCCCAACACTGTCAATATCAATGAATCAAGTGTAAGGGCAGTCAGAATGATCTTCAGTTCCTGTCTAAGAAAATTTTTAGTTAAAGCTGGTACCTCTGTTCTTTGACCAGTCTCCTTGACTGGTGTTCAAACATTTATCTATTCTGGTACTCAAGCTTCACTACACCTCCCCCTCAACAAATCCACCCCTGTCCAGCATCTGTTATGCTGTGCGCTGGGTCGAATGATGCTACAACTATCTTTTAACCTAAAAGAGCTCCACTTGTCCCTGATCAACATCATTTCTTTGCCTGCCCTCTGTTAACAGGAAACAAAACAGTTGGTTGTAAAACCATTCTGCATAGCATTTCTGGGCTGCACGAACATGTTTGGCGTTGATGTTCAAGACACACAGCACCAGTGCCAGATAATTTCTTTTCAACATCCATCTTGCTGCCTTATTTATTAAGGCAGTTTCAAGGTGATGGCTGACGGATTGGCTCCACACTACTGACTGTTTTCCTGCTTTTTATTCGGTATCTGCTATTCCTGTTGTTTACCCCTCATTGTACAACTACCTTGGCATCATCGAAGGCCGAGGAGTATTAAATAAATTAGTGACGCTCATCCCTTCTCCTAACATATTGGATGTTAATAACCCTTCCATGATTCGAAGAAATATCTTGGACTTAGCCTTCACATGAAAGGAGCTCGCTTCCAAAATTGGGCTTGTATTATTAAGTGAAACTATACCAGACAGGCCTCACAGACACCTGGCTCAATGCCAGCTGCTTGATAAAACTTGCTTGGGAGTGACATTAAAATTAAAGGACAAGTATTGATTTATGTAAAGAGTTGTTTCATTGTATAATTGCTTTACTCTTCCTCAGAATACTGACTGCACTGCTCTGAATGTTTATGCTGCAGGATATACATTAATTCTATACTGTATGTACCGGCCCCTATGGGAGCTGACAGTCAACGTAACTTGGTAAAAACTCCTCCAGGGTGACTTCCAGATTAATATTTTTCAAATAAACCTACCCACATTGCTGGCAGTCATGGACGCACAAATAATTTACAATAAAAAAACAGATCAACTCCCTTGTTTCCACCCCTTAATTTGCTCTTGCTGTTTGAACCGGAAAGATATACTGCGAGAGCTTCTGGCACTAACGCTGACTGGCAGAAGCACTGTCTCATCACTTTTATATGGACAGCTAAGTCTGACAATTATCTACTCTAATTTTGAAGGTGCCAATCCCAGATTCGTTATTAAAACCTTAAAAACATTTTGAGCTTGGATTTAGTCCTTCACGTGGCTCTCATCAGTAATTAATTGTAAAAATCGTCCGCCTATTATGAGAAATGATGTGGTTGAAACTTTTAATTAAAGTTTCAACCACATCAAAAGATGCATTTGATGGCTCACCTTTATGTCGAAACCAACTATTCAGCATCACCACTGAAGTTCATTGTGGCTGACACAAATTCATTATGAAGGAGAGATATCTACTTATGGAGCCAAGAGTGGCTGAGTATTTCACACTGACAGATTTCTGTATGAGTTTTACTTTGTGAGTGTTTCTTATCTTGGCTTCAATCTGTCATCTGTAATCAGACATCATGGTCTGATAGAAGAAAATATATCTACTCAAATATCAGTATCTAATCTCTAGCCACATATTAAGGTGGATATTAAATCTAGATTTACACAATCATACAATCTATAAGGTGATTATTTTGTTTTCGACCTAATAACTGGAGCTGGTACGGCAACTTCAGCCGCAGAGACAGTAGCAACGGCAGGGCTACTCGAAATCACAGCATCCTGGAACAAGAAATTACCTGTCAGTCATGGAGGAGTCAGATCCCCAGAAACTGATGATTCCCTTCCTAGATCCCATTCTCATTTCCTGTTTTTTTTTTTACTTTCACAGACACTTGAGTCTTGTAAAACTTTTATTTGTAACAATATCATTAAAACTATATTTGAAAAATTACTTCCTTATCTCTCTTCCTCTCTCTTTACTGGCAAGCGTTTCCTTAATATGCTGATGGTGGTGCTGTTGCCATATGTATTTAGAATTGTTAAGCACTGCAGCTGATTCTGAAAACATCACTTCAGGGTTTGATGAAGTCAGATGTAAATCTCATCCCGTCCCTGTGGGAAAACTCTACCTACTGCTGCAAGGCCTAATAAAGATACATGTTTTTGTTGGTGACCACATCACCGTGTCCTCAGAAATAGGAACCATGAGATGATAAACCCTGCGGTAATACCACTGTTCATCGTTTCCTGCTTGAATCTCAGCATATTAACGGATACCTGCATGTGTGGAAACGGTAACAAGCCTATACCTCGAGCATCTGTAATTAATGTATTCACAGGGGATCCTTCAGAGGACCCAGTAGGACCAGGCGGGGCGGTGCTCTCTCTTCATAAGTGCACTGTGCTTATGCTAATGGACCATAGATCTACATGACCTTCAATAGCCAAGAGCAAACTATACCATCTTTGAATTCTAAAAAAAGACTTCTGGGGATAATTTCAAATGACCTAAATAATTTTTTTTGTCACTGGGGGAACGGTGGATATTATACCAGTGTACGTTTAAAAGCTGTAAGAGGCCAATTAATGTGTTTCTATCTCCATAATCTTTTGTAATGCAGAAAACACGCCGGAGAACGAGGTGCATTAGCACTTTATGGTAGCATAAGTTGGGGGCTTGAAATGGAAATTTGCAGGGGTGAGGATCAGTCAGGGTCAAAAAAATTATTCCAGATGGGAGATATAAAGGCAGACAACCAGCTAATTATTGTAAATAGTAGATGAGCTGCGCATAAGTGTCAGTAGTGAGTGAAGAATCAACAAAAAAAAAAGATCAAGAGTCGCAGAGTATGGCGGCACAGACCATGAAGATGTGGGTCCAGGTCGAGGCGTCGTCACTGCTCACGCTGATGCTGACGTTACACTGGTGGATCTGAGATGCACTGAAGCCTGAGGCTCTACATTCATCTTCCTCCTGCTCCCTTTTTAGACTTGCCAGCATTCGAAGCTCCTCATCATCGTCCCCATGAACTCGTAGACTGTTGTCTCCTTCCTTTAAAACGATCACCCGTGAAACAGAAATTACATACATGGAGGTAATCCCAATGACAATGCCTTGCAAGTTGAGGCAAAATTTTTTCTGTGCAACCAACAAAATAGTGTGAATAGTAAAGGAGCAGACAGTAGTCCCAGACAGAGCTCAGGGCAGAGCTGCACATAATTCATTGTTTTGACCCTCTAAGGAATCTTTTTAAGAGCGGGATCTATGGAGCAATATGCTAACTTGATTTGTGACAAAATGCAAGGAAGCCTGCTGTTGCCCTGGTGCTGAATCACTGGCAGTCAGTAAAGCAGTGCTGCAGGGAGGGAAACAAACTCCTTGTCACATTTCTTTGACAACCTTTCAGTCAAAGCTTTCCCTGCATGCTGTCTGCCGGAGTTGGCACAAATCGACAGTCAGGAGCTGCACTGATGAAGGATGCTGGGATATGTCTCAGCAGTGAGTTGTGTAAATGCAGAAAGTAGCAGCCAAGTGACAGATCTCACTTCAGGTCTTATGATCTTTCCAGTTGACTATCCTCTGATCCTGGATCTTTTCAACCAGAGCAGCGGCCTACCTCAATTTGTAACAGACCAAAGTCTGATCCATCGCAGAATGGCATTAGAAACGTTTTCGCAAGTCCTCCATAGCTGTCCAAATCAGCAGTGACCGCACATTATTTTGGGCGAAGCGAGACAGCTTGACGGGGTAAAGTCAGAGCTTTTAATAAGCTGCACATTTGCCACAAGGCCTCCAAAACTGACTTGGCAGCTCCCAGCTGAAGATGAATATAATTGTAACGGTAAATTATGAGAATTGAACCAAGCCCATCTACTGAAGACTGTAAACAAACACTTTCCGATGGAATTTAATCAAACTAATGTTTATTTAACCAGGCTGCATTAATCAATTTTGAGGGAAGAAAAACATCAAAATATTCACTCTATGTTTATTCTGTTGTGATCTCTGCCAACTTCGACAATAATATCTGGCTATTTGGTCGATCCTGCTCTTGTAGATGTACACATTTTTTACGATCCACTCAGTAACATTGTTTGTCTGGTGTTTGATGTTGGGTGAATAGTGTGTTTATCAAAGCTTTTTTTGCCTACAGGGATTCTTGAGAGTGGTTAAGACTAAGAAGTAAATTTGCCAGCCATAAAGGAAAAACATGCACTTAATGAAGCTTAAACCTCTGTAGTTAATTCTCCTTGATTATTCGGACTATGAGCATCCCCTTTTATTTCACGCATTTGATTAAAATATTTCATAAATGTTTGTAGTTGAAAGATTATATCTTTTTCGCCAGGACATAAAACAGCGTGCTTACTCTCACTCTCTCCCTCAACGATGACATTAATCGTTAAATGAAAAAGCATTAATGATACAAATTGATAAAGTCAGCTTACCGCTGCAAATATAGGAGGCGTTTGTTGGGATGTCAAGCTTGTTTTTTGTGGGTGAATGTGACATCTACGTGATAAATAATGAGAACGTTTGCTTTGTGAGTGTTGACACAGCGAGAGGTTATCCAATTTGGCAATGTCTTTTGTGGGAATATAATGTAGCATCAAACATGGGCATTGCAGAGTGGAGGTAATTAGGGGTGATGGCCAATCCACAGCTATTTAGTTAACTATGAGGTTCAAAATAATAGTCATTTTATATACTTGTTTCTTTGTCCTAAAAAACCCTATATAGAGCCATAGCACTCTGGATGAAGCCTGTTTTGAAGCAGTACCTTGTGCCGTGTGTCATCCAATTTGATTTCTCGCAGAAGTTTCTGGGAGAGTGACACTCTGCTGTTCCCGTCCACATACCGGTTTACTATCCCTTCACACTTTCTGTGCTCCTGCCTGCTGGCTGTCGCGCTGGGTGAAAGGCAGCGTGTGGGGACAATCCCCGCAGGTTCAGTTCTCCCACTGGGTGGAGACTGCAAACTGCTGGGGGCCGCACTGAGCTCTCTTTGTGCTGTTTGAGACTCAGGATGGACATCAAAAGTTGTATTGGGAGATCTGGGAGTAGCAGGGTCGGACTCACTCTCTGTTCTCTGATGCTGGAATGTGGTGTAGCTCTCATCCTGAAAGAAATACAGGGACTAAGTGAGCAGTATTGATTTAAAATGACTGGCACGCTGTAGAAAAGATGATTAGTCATGACCCAAGACTAGACTAAGAATATACAGCAGTCTGTTTGGAAAATTCTGGTGTTAGCTGAACAACTTTGATGTTGTGTTCTGCCCTTTCGATTGATGTGTGCTTAATGGAACATGATAATGAGATGGCATACAGTCATTGGGATTGACCAGGTGTTGGGGGCTTTGCTTCAAATTAACCTTTCTTTTAAAAGGCTAATGGCATTTCTCCTTAAGTCTGCTAATCTTTCTAACCCTCAATTTCAAAGTAAACACTTATTGATGTAGTTAAAAATTTGTCGCCTACCAATCAGGTAACATAACACACTGTACATACGGACTCAGCGCATGGTTCACCCTCAACATCAAAGGAATACTCAACCGAAAACCAAAGTTTTGAATATCAAACACTCATCCCTGTAGGCTTGAAAAGATACGTGATTCGGATAAGTTTGTAACTTGCTCCTTTTTTGAGGACGGCACCTGGATCCGCAGCAGTAACAATGGATTCCAAGTCTGACCCAGTTTCACTGCGGGTAAAATAAAAAAAACATCCAGGGAAACTTTATTTAAAAATTCCTGCAGCAAAAACCACTTCTGTCACTCAAGACACAGGTAAACCAAACGACCATCACACAAATGTGAGTGTAGTAGGTGCATACATAAAAGCATGCTCGCGGCTTCCAAAACCTGGGCAAGAGGCTATACTGGGGAAAATATGATTGCTTTGGTTTGAGCGTATGGACAATGAAACTTTCTTTCTTTTTTTGCAGTGAAATTGGGTCGCAGTTGAAAACCACTGTAACTGACGAGGGAGAATGCTATAAAAGTTTTTAGAGCCACCATTCAAGCCCACAGGTGGTAAATGTTTTCTATTCAATTCATACGTTCATAGTAGAGCACTCCTTTAATGGTGTTGTTCTGCACATTTTAGGTAACGAATCACTTTCAACTGCATATCTTTGTTACAAACAGATATAGAAAGTTTGAGTTAACACTGTACCTTCAAATTGTTCATAGCAGCTTTTAATAATTCTCTATGGGATACAGGGGCTTACAATTGCAGAATATGCAGAATACTTACAACCAGATTGCCAGTAAATCCTAAATTCATTATATAGACATTCTCTGTCTCTCATGAATTAAACTGCTTGAAGCTTCTTTCAGAACTCAAGTCTCTCTATTGCTTTATTTCTTCCTTCTGCTGACTCTTTTTGAGGTGTTTTCTTTCATCTCAGAGCTTTGTTTTGGGGTGAAGGGTTATCATAAGCCCCTAGAGGTTTTTTAGCTCATCGGTGCCATCTGTTATTTGTTTTCTCTTTTCTTTCCACGCTTTATCATTTTCGTAAGTGCAAGTGAATAAACAATGGGCTGCATGTTTTATTGAAAAGCCTGATATGGGTGTGGCTGTGGGCATGTGGAGCTGCAGTGTGTGCGTGTAAAAGTGTGTGGAGCAGCCTGTGCGCTAATGGCACGTAGCTGTTTGGCTAGCGTTAGAGTGGAAGTGTCATGACAGCTTATTATCATACTCCTGCATACTCCATTCTTTTAGTTATTACTGCATTAAAATAACTACGTTTCGCTGAAAATATAACCCACGTTACCTCGGTCTACTGTATCTCATATGACTCAGAGTAGTTCAGACAGTGAGCGTTCATTGCCTTGTTTTGCTTTCAATATTTCTCTATGTTTAAGAACAAACGTTTGCTCAAAAGAATTGCATGAACCTGATGCAACACCTTGAAAGATGATATTGCCCCGAGTTGAGAAATGAGCAATCTGCCACAAATGAATAAAAATCAAAATCAGGCCAACTTGTGTCAGAGGGCTACTAAACACATTCTGATTTATCACTATAGCCAGCGTGGCAGAAGATATGGTTTTTCCAAGCTAAGCTTATAACACTGCAAAGCTTAGGGGATATTTTAAAAACTGTGTCATCACCTGTGTTGCATATTCTGCACTTAATACCGTACAACTATTTGAGCAGAGCTGGAATCAATAACCTTAGAAATATGTTGCATGTTACAAATTTGACCTTGCTAATAACTTAAACGTTATTTTAGTCAAGTCGACACAGATAAACATTTAAACATTTTACTTTCTTTCACATGTGCTCAGTAAATGATTTCCTACTGCACAGACAATTTGTTGCTCGATCTCCACTCAGTTTAAATTATCACTGTTGTCAAGGAGGTTACGTTGTTTCCAGTGTGAAAATTGCAGTGGTAGAAACTTAATTCCATCGACTGTGAAAGTGGAAGTGAATGGTCGGGGTAGGAGCGATAGCTCTTTTTCTTGGACTCTAAACAGTGGACACCAAGAGAATGCTAACATACGGCTAAGAAACACCAACAGGACTAGTTAAAAAAGGGAGGGCTGTCTGTCATGCACCAAGAGAGTTCAGGAGGGGACAACTACTCGCAGATTTGTTGCCAAAGAATAAATCAATTCCCTGGGACATGGCGAGACGAATGACAGCCGGGACCCAGCAGCCCAAGATTTGAGATGCTACTTGCTGGTCTGCACTACCATTCAGGCAGAGAGCCTCATCAACCCCTGTGCTCAGTAGGACACAGCCTTGGACAGCTGAAAAAAGGGAGAGTTAGCAACCTTCCTGACAAGCAAGCGTACAAGTTGAATTTGATTTGCACCACTGCTGCAGCACTGTGGATCTCTGTCAGATGACCAGGATAACCTCTTATCCTCACACAGCAGGGTACAGACTTTGAGTAATTCTCAAAGCAAAATGCTACAAGAAACTCTGTCTTTGACTCACTTTGCTATTAAAGATGTAAAAGGCATAAGTAGTGTAAAGGTAAAAAAAAAAACAGCTTTCCCAAGGATCTGGTCTCTGACATAATAGAAAGAATCCCACATATTCTTGCTGCATACACACAACTGCGAAAAACATTATAGTGCACATTGGGACTAATGACATTATGAAACAGCATCAGTAGCAATGAAACAAGACTACTGATTTATTGAACGCACCCATCTCCTTGATTGCCAAGTTGTTCATCAATGACCCACTACCACCAATCAGAACAGGAGTCAAGAGATTGACTGACACAACTGAACACAAGGCTTTTAACTGCATGTACTCTTCATATAGACACCTAAAACACCTCTGTATGATATAGCGGATGACATTTGCCTCTACAAGTCAGGAGATAACCTGTTCATCTCCAATCCATTTTACTTCCTGTTTCATCCATTTGCTCCCTCTCCCAAGGACAAGAGACGAGAGGAATCAAAACAAGACAAGACAACACCACACACCAGAAACCTCTGAGGACAGCAGCAATTTCAGCCTGAAGAAATGACCTGACTTTAAAGCATGGGGGATGTCAGAACGAAGAGAGTGAGTCTCCATCACACATGTCTACTACCACCAGTGAGGATTCACTTTCCTCAACCTCCTCAAACTCTATCCAGTTTTTCCTCACCAGTCACTGCTGCCTCCCCCTTTACTTGCCTCCCGGAGCTTAGTGTCTAAATGAAAGAGGCTGGACACTGCTGGAACCAACCATACCCCTCTCATCCATTCCTCCATTCTACATTCCACTTTTTTCCTCCCCTAATCATCGTTAGTACAACTGGTTGTGCACACAACACAGTTGGGTCCAGATTACAAGGACAATGGCACTCATGAATGTTCCTAGGACAAGCTGGAACTGTGTGTGCCCATGGTTTTCTATTTCTGCTTGGATAGGTAATAGAAGGAGAATTTTGCCCTCTGCTCAATCGTCAAATCTGGCTAATCTGTTTGTTTTTTTTTTATATTGTGGTGTTGTTGTTGTTCCTGGATTAGCATAATTAATGATACTCCAGGACCATCAATTCAATTTACACTATGGTGATGAAAACCACATCATGGGAAAACTATAGTATAGCATTCATATTCCATGTACGGAGTTTTCTCCCCAGACAGCTTAACAACCATTCACACCTGGGCTCACCTAGCCTCTAACCCACATGAAGGCTAGTTAAGTCAAGGACAAGGGGCCCTAATGATTCTGAAACTCAGAGCTCACACGTGTCCTTAACAACTCTGTAAGGACACTCCCACACAGAGTTTAAAAGCCTGCAACTCCCCTCCTGTTAGTTAGAAGTGAAGAAGCCTCTTGGATGAGAGGTGAAACGTCTTCAAGAAACTGAAACAGATCCAGCTGTCCATGATACAGCACATAGAGTTTAAATATAACCATTCACACAATAACCACGTGTTCGGAATAATAAATTCTCCCATGCACATATTTTTCTGTGAGTGTCTAATCTGTGACAAACAGAAAATGTGATTGCTCAGTTTCAATCAGTACGTTTACAGCCATAGTTCGACTACGCTACTCAATCAGACAACTGCGATTGTCCAAGTATACATGCCTGTAAGAAAATCAAATTATTGGCCGAAGCATGTCATACCCCGGTACGATAGGTGGCGCTGTACCCATTTCAACAAGTGCTAACAGAGCCACCTCCGGCTTACCTCTTTACATCACCAGCAACAACTAACTCTGCCTTGGCATTTCGAGAAAGACGGCGTACGAAGAGCGAGATGAAGCTACATCTTTGTACATTTCGTATATGGTGTACATGATAATTACACAAACTAGATGCACAATGGCATTATTGTTTGCGGTAATTTTTGAAGAAAAAACACCTCCGCTGCTGTCCTTCGACTTCCGGCTCACAGCCACGGGTAAAAAATCTCGAGCCTGTGCAGAATGCAAAATCCGAATCCAATCTGATAGAACGTATACAGGCACGAATAATGCGACTATCAATTGAATAATCTCGGTGTTTTAATTTGACTATGAGAAATATGATCCGGTCTGATTTCAGTCAGACTAAGGTGAATACATGCATCTTAAAAATCTGATCATAGTCGGACTAACCCAGTAATTCGGTGATGTCCCTGGACAGTGCTGGTCAGTACTTTAACTTTTTAAGGTATATCCATATATTTCAGAAACAAGGTATAGTTTGAGATCATAGCTTTTGCTGACACCAAATTTGAAAATTCAAAAATTTCAATGGACTTACTTGACACTTTTATACTCCAAAAGAGACAATGAAGTCCAAAAAAGGTTAACTTATAACCTATTAAATGATGTATAGTTTTTCTTTGCATGTTTTGTGGCTGTATATTTTCAAACAGGGAAGGCTTTTCTTACAACTGAACATTCAGCCTACTTTGCAGAAACAAGATATGTATCATTTATTGCCATTCAGCCTGAAAATACAGGGATGAAATTTGGTCCACATCTCTCAGCCCTAGTCCTGATGCAACTTGATTATGATGTTCCAGGAACTACTACAACACGGCGTTATCAGATTGGAAATCTGGCTTAGTTTATCATAGCTTGACATTGTCAGTCAAGTTCTACAAAGGTAGCTCTGCTGAATATTAAATCTCTTACCAATAAATGTGTTTTAATTGATGATCTGACCACTACATCTGAAATTTGTGCTTTAAACTGAAGCCTGGCTAGATAACAGAAGCAGTTTATTAATTCTCATTGAGTCAGCCCTTCCAAGCTTTCATTTTATGAATGCTTGTAGACCTGAAAGAAATGAGATGATGGCATTGCTGCTTAATGTAAGGGCTAATTTATATGTAAACAGTTATGTGAGAATCTTGCCTCCTCCAAATATATCCGCACTGGGTTCTAAGGCACACCAAAAACCCTGCTGTTAAGAATTTACGGACCTTGAGGTCCTCTATGAATTTTTACTGATAACATGACAGAGCGGCTTTTTGTTATCTCTTGTCAGGGACAACAGTGAAACCGTTTAATGTAAGCAATGTCTATGTCAGTAAGCTTAACATCAGAGTCTGTTGTTTTGCTGTTTGATAATTTCAACAGTAAGCGCTCTGAAAGACATTAAAGCTATTGCACCTGAAAAGGTACAAAACATCTCTGCCAAGCAAAAGGCACCATGGAGAGAAACACCCCAGCTGTTACAAGTCAGTGAAGAGAACATAGGAAAGCTGAGTGCAAATGGAGAACAACAAATCTTCACATTCACAACTTTTTTTTTCAAGAGAGGCCTAATATAAGTCTATAAGTCTGATATACAGTTATGGTGGCCAAATAATCCCTCTTCTCTAATATGATTAACAGGAACATTAACAAATACTTCAGCCTTGTTTACCAATGTTGAAATGCTAACTAATCCCCAGCCCTGACCTCTTGTCATCTCGTTGAAGTGTGACAACTTTATTTTTGGGGGAACAAGAGTAGGTCGAAATGTAATACAAAGCTGAATCATATGAGGTCAATTTGCAGTATTTAGGCCCCATTTCTTATTTCTTCTTCTTCTTCTTCTTCTTCTTCTTCTTATTATTATTATTATTATTATTATTATTTTTACAGTTTTTCAGTTCATCTGCTATTTTGTAGTGGTTTCAATAATAACTTTTTTTAAAAGTGTAATGCAGTAGCAGATCATGTGACAAGGTAAAGCTACGTTTGAAAGAAAAAATACTTTACATGCATATCTTAACATATTTGATGTAAAAGAGAACTTATTCTAATTCTAACTATTCTTATTATCAATTAACTCCTACTGCTCTCTCATTCACGTCCAGCTATGGATGCCGATGTCAATGACTCACTCTGTATCGAGTGTTTGTTTTTCAGAGTGATTGTTATTCGGGGTGCTCTAACTTTGCGCTCTCCCTCCTGCCTCTTAGCGCTTGGAGAGCTGTTTTCTCTCCTACTCTGCTCTGACTGTTACAGCGCGTAACCATCAGCTCCACTTCTCACAGCAGTAGGTTTTAATGTTTTTTTCTAGTTTCATCCCTTCATGGTAAATAACTGCTGCTGTTGCTGGTCTCTGTGCCGCTTGTGTGCAGATGATGTATTGTGATGCGCTGTGATGCATCAGGGAGGTATGGAGTGGATTGATTTCTCGTAAAGTGGTTGTGTGTTATGTGATTGGTTTCCGTCTTGCATTTTTCCCCCTTTATTGAGATTGAAGCATCTTAAAAGTATTACTACACTGTAACTGCAACTGTATTTCTGGTCTATTATATATTTGTCTCTTTGTGTTTTATTGCATTTGTATCCTATTTCATTTCAACTAGTTTAGGGTTTTATTGCTTATTGATTTTGAATGTCAGTCCAATGTAAAGTAATTGTAATTGCCTGTGTCTGAAATGTGCTGTATAAATAAAGCTGTCTTGCTTTGTACACAGAATAGTGATAGGAATCCGTCACAATTTATGATTTGATCTATCGATTTGGACTTGTGAGCCAAGAAGCTTATCTGCAATTATGTGCTAAAATATGGTAAACTCTCTGAAAGTAGGTCAAATTATTTAAATATATCTGATGATTTTCTTTCTTTCTTTCTTTCTTTCTTTCTTTCTTTTATTTTGTGTTTCTTACGGCACTAAAAAAAAGAAGATTGAAAATGGTTTCCTCTTCAGCAGGACATCAAGACACAAAACAACATATCAGGTTGGACGCCATATACATGGGATAACATAGTTTAACACGAGTCACCGCAGCTGCTGATGTTTCAATGATAATTTATCAAATATGTCATGGTTTGGGTTTTTGGTTTAGTTATTGCTTCCTCTTTTATTTTGTTGGGTTCTTCCTCTTGTGTCATTGTGTTATTTCCTGTATTTCTCTTGTTTTCTCTCCTTTGTAATTGTCCTAATTAGTATCCTGATTAGCCTCCTGTGTACTTTGGTCCTTGTCTTTCCCTGTCTCTTCGTCAGTTTGTCTGTTTTGCCCCCGGTGTCTCTGTGTTGCTCCTCGTGTTTTCTGCCCTCCTGTTTCTGGATTCCTGCCTATATTCCCTGAGCTTCTTTTCACTTTTGTTTTTCTCTTTGGTTCTTTTGGTTTTGCCCCAGCCTGTTTTTGACAGTTTTGTTGCTTGACTTTTGATTTTATGGATTAAAGCTTACTTTATTAAAGCTGGCCTTTTGTTCCCTGCCTGCCTCAGTGTGTCTTGTGTTTGGGTCCTTATGTAAACTATAGCCCCTTTCACAGTCCGCTCTCACTCGCAGGGAGGGATGCTGTTTTCACTTTTTCACTTTTACATGTATGGATGCTGTAATTTGTTTCCTCACAAGATGCCAAAGACACTACCAGTTACCACACTACTGTTGTTTGGTCCTGTAACTTTGTGGGTTGAAGTATGGTACATTTCTCTTTTATGTGATGAGAGAAGGATCTGTTTAGCTGAGGCGGATCAGATCCAGAGTGAAACTGTCCCCCCTCTCCACATCTGTAACTTTCATACAGAAAGTGAGGCAGACTATCAGCAAATGATTCCCGCATTGAAAGAGCAGTGTGATTGGAACTTGTGACAACAAAATGTGTCTCATGATCACAGAGAAAATAGGTGACCTTCCCTGTTGATATATAAAATCTTTTGTCATTATTTGCTAATAAACAACGACATTTCATTACTAAACTGGTGTCTGCGTAACATGCTGACTGTTATTTACACCTGAAATCAAACATACACATCTCCCAACCATGCTACCCTGCCACAGTTGCTGTTATTGAGAAAACACATATTTTTGTTTTATTGCGTTGCTGATGTTGTTGCAAATTAGCAAAAATCCTAGTATAAATTAAAGTCCCTTCGGTCTATTTAAAAATAACTCTTCTGCGCCTGACCCAGAGCGGATTATCTGATCAACAGTACTGTTCAGTGGTGTTCATATTGCTATACAGAGTTGTTTTGGTTTGAAGTCTAAAGCAGAAAGCTTGTGCTGACTTTTCTTTTATTTATACCAACAGTATCCTACTGTTTTTAAAAAGGTTTTTCTTGTTGGCAGGTGGTTCGACTCTGGCCAGTGAGACACAGCATTAACAAAGTGTTTAACCTACTATAAAAAGCCTAAAATAACCTTTGAGAGAAAAATGAAAGTATTAAAGGCACCCTGAGGAGTTTTCTTGTAAACAAACAAAACTTATGATCAAAACACAATTTCATCCTTGATGTCTGACATATGTGTTGAATCCATTTCCTTCATCATAAAACACTCTTTTAACTGTATGTTAAACCTAGCAGGAGATCGAGAGAATGGGTTGACACCATTGGCAGGCCCATGTATTGTGTCACCCACCCTTGGCCCTGTGGGCATGCACGAGATGGAATAAAACAGGGAGTCACTAATAGAAAAAATGCTCTATACCACTACTGCAGGTTAAAAAGAAATCCACAGGGAACCTTTAAATGAACTTATCTCAGCTAATTTTGGGGAACGTGAATGGGCAGATACAAAAATAACTCCAGTTATCCACAGTATGTTTCCAGCTTATCTGAGGTAATGTGCAGTTTGCAGCTTTGTGCTCCACCAGACATTGCCTTGCTCCATCGTTGATCATAAAAATCCACCACAGCAAAACATTTCAGCATTCCTCAGCCCGTTGAAGTGTAGTTTATACCTCAAAAAATCTCTGGTTATCAAATATATGAATTGTGTAGACACCAGTGGGAATAGCCATCTTGCTTTCTTAGAAAAACTGTGTTTTGCTTGGATATTACTGTACATACAGGTGTGGCTCTTTTATTTTCCCCTCTGAAGAATAGTCACTTCCAAAATGACCGTCTCACATAAAGCTGGAGTTAAGCGAGGACATATAAAAATGCTCATCTTTCAGCAGGCTTTGCCATGCACTAGATCAAAGTACTTAAAGCTGTGCCCACATACCGTTTCTTTCTAGCAGAAAACTGTGGCAGTGAGGTTGGGAGCACTGGGTTAAAGTGCTTGTGTTTTGAAAGAAGAGAACACTGTACATTGGCTTTGATTGACATTAGCTAGCGCTATTTTAACACAGGTTGACAGCACAGCTGATGACAAGCTTACAATGGGTAGGGTGATAAAAATACAACACTCCCAAGCAAATTTAGAGTACAGACGATCTGCTCACACAAATGGGCTTCTTACTTTGTTATGATCGTTCCTGTCAGATAAAGTTCAGAATAGACTTACACAGCCAGAGCAATTCTTTCCTTCATTTTCCTGGTTACTAAGGTGACAGATGACGAGTCCCGCCCAATCTAATATGTGATAGGTTGCCTAAAAAAGAGCGACAGTGACAACCGCAGCACTATTCTGAAAACCTCAGAGATTTTCAACTTGAAATGTTTGGAGTGCAACACTTTGAAAGAAGAGACATTGTGTGGACACAGGCCCTTACTCTGCTATTACAGAATGAAATGACATGATACTTTCTCCCCCTTCTAATCCTAACTCATACAAAGTGATGGCACCTGATTTCAATGTGTTTACTTGAAGAAATGATCCATCAAACATCTTTTGGTATTATTTCAACCTTTAAATGTGGCATTTTGTTGAGGTGTGTGCATTTTGGCTCAAACTTAGCTATTTCTACAATGAAGCTGATTTAAGTCAGTTGTTTTCCCAGCATGCCAATGGTTTAAACAGTAGGTGTTTAGGAAACAAGAAAGAGACAAAGAAACACTCTGTACGCTATATTCTACAAGTGTAGGGCAATGCTTTTCTATGTGGTTGTTGGTATGATTGAAAGTGTTCTGATAGGCTCAGTATAAGGCAGTGTTTGAAAAGGCAACATTTAAACACACAGCAACACAACCTGTGTGTCTGTTTCTAATACCTTTCCAAAAGTAGCTCAAAAGCATTCTCCTTCTCTGTTTTATTTGGTTTCGAGATGTAGTTCCAGGAGGCATTGCTGATAATAGGCTAATAATAAGCTACGTCTGGCTTGTAAACAATGTAAAATGGCAGCCAAGGAAATTGAAAAGGTTTTACACATTCAACAGAGGGGAATACAGATATAAAACTATTTTCCGAGACAAACAGAAATGCAAAATTGGAAGAACACGTCAACTCGGGAGAGCAAGGACCATAACGGTAGTTTACAAAGGTCACATTTTTTCCAAACAGGAGCTTGTTTTAAATGGAAGGTTTTTAGCAGATCAGCCCGGTTTGACTTCTGCACAAGCACATCTTTACATGCACACAATTTTAGGCGAAAATAGTGAGTCTTCAGTGAGTGCCTGAGTACTGGAAACCAAAACCTGACATTTAGTGTTAATATCTTAGAGTAGTTTTTCCCTCATGCTTGACCTCAAATTGACTGTTTTTCTTCAGTTTGAGTTTATTAGGGGGGGATTTTGTTGTAAAAATTCTGCAAAGGAATCACTACTTTGATGCAAAATGAATTATCTTTAACCTAAAATAATCAGCTTCAAAACAAAAATGAGGTTCCACAGTTTGAATTATAAGACTTATTATGAAGTTTTTAATAAGTAAAAGTAATTATCTAAATTTCTTTGAAGATAGTCATCTTTACAATTTTCCTGCCCAGCATAAAGAAGCAACTATTCGTTTTTATATGATTTGGAGACATTAAAAGTTATCTGATAATAAATAACCCTGCTGACCAGGGTGGGATTTTCCCGGCAGCACCACACTTTCGGAATCCAGATCAGCCCCCAGTTGGCTGTCGCCGTGGTCGCGCCGCTGCTCATTTGCATAACATTGAGCGTCTGTCAACTTTCGTCGCTCGCGTCGCTGAAATCGTGTCGCTCACGCCGCCGGTCGCTTCGGTCGCTCCTCGTCACCAGCGTACATTGAAAATGAATGGCAGCTGGTCGCCATAGTCGCTCAAGTCGCTTTTGGTGTGAGCGCTCTGTGAGCTTCTCAAACAGCAGCAGCATCTCAAAACGGAAGAACGACACTTACAGCACAGGTAAACAAGCGAGCTAAGCTGGTTTTGATATGATACATAACTGACATATGTGGTAGGATTTAGTTAGATAAAGTTGAAAATATACTAACATAGTCGAACTTCCCGGATCAGTAACTCATAAGCGTAACACTGATAAAACACAAATGACTACTCTTTCCTACCGTAGAAAGATAGACATTGAGCTACAACCATATTTTCATCAAAACGGGCGGTCCTCCAGGTCTGTGTGACGTGGGTGCAGGGACAGTCTGCAAAGTGCAACACCGAAAAGAGGTACTACAAAAAATATTCAATACCTTCACTTTTATTCAGTGTAGTGTGACCAAAATCACTGCACACATCAGTGGTCTCCTGTTGGTTGTTATACAACTGTTTGTTTGGAAAAATGTGCTTTGCCATAATTTTGGGGAATTCTATTGGGAGAAATATTCAATAACTTTACTAATATTCAGTGTAGTGTCACCAAAATCATCTAAACCTAACCCTACTTTAAAAAACCTGTTTTCTAATATAACATTAACTTGATATTGGTATTAAAAATGTTGTAATACATAATCCATGTCTTATTTTAAATTAGGATGTTATGGTATCAATCTGAAAGGTAAAACCATCGAATTTTACTCAATGGCCTTTGTGCCCTGACATGTGGCCTTGGTGCCAAATGGCCTTGCCCCTAAACTGACGAAATTCCAACCCTGCCGCTGACCTTTGAAGTTAAAGCATACTGCATGGGGATTGACTTTTAAGGGGACTTATTATGAAAAACTTACTAGTGCATGTGCACATAATGTAGAAGCGCCCCCCAAACTTCAAAAACATGGGATTCAGCAAGCTATTCAGACTCTGGCCTCCTTACGTAAAGTGGATGACCATTTAAATAGTACTGCCCCCCAATCTGAGTATCTCCACCTATGGCTTGAGCGCTGCCTCTGCAAAGGTACTGCAATGTTTTTTCTCATAGGTAATGGTCCACTTGCATTATGTCAAAGGTAAGCGTTAGGCACAGCTCTGTTGTTGGCTGCACAGACACACACAAATCACTACATTAGGTGCCAGGATCGGAGGACATTAGAGCTGAGTGGATTAAATTTATTGTTGATATAAACATCCCCATAACAGGTGGAAAACTCATGTGTGTGCTAACCATTGTAGTTCAAAGAGCCTCTACAAAGCTAAAAGCTTAACACAGGAGCTGCTCTGTTGTTGGCTGCAAGAATCAGCACACAAGTATTCTTCTACTCCCATCTGAGGATGTCAAGACACAGTGGATTCACTTTATTTTATAAGGAATCCCTCACAGCAACTGGAAAACTATTAAATTGTGTGTGTATGTTTTTCACTTCACACTGCTCCAGCAACTTCACAAGCTCAAGGATGTGTGAATTTTGAGACAGATTTTATCATAAACAATGTCCAGTTACTGTGTAAACTCAAGAATGAATCGATACTGTCTGTCAGTCTGACCCGATTAAAACTTGGAATTTGTCAGTTTTGCCATGTTTTATGTTATTTTACTGTTTATGTTGTATCTCCGCCTGTTGAACTAGGTGTTAGCATGTTGCTCTGCTAATGTGGCTACTCCCAGTGGGGGGCAATTTTGGACTAATGTTGTCATATTAAGAGACAGTCAAGAGAAATGCGTGTGAACGTTAAGCTGCATTTGAACCTCACTAAATAATGAGAAGTAGGACTGATACCCGTAACTGTTTGTTTTTGGTTTTTTGCTTTCTATGTTTGTACTGCAGCACTACCTCAGCTAGCATTAGCTTTTTTGAAAAAAAGGAAAAAATTCTATTTTGCTCCAGGATCTCATTGGTGCGTGTGTGTGTTGTGTGTAAATTTACTTAAATACTTGTGAAAAATAAGTGGTCAAACTATATGAATGAACTGGCTTGGCAGCTGTGTGTAACTGTGGTAAGTACCCAGCAGTTAGCTTGTTACTGTTGCTGTGACTTTTGACTTGCTGAATGCCAATCGGATCATATTCCTTCACTAACATCCACTGCGGTTTTTTGGTGTAGAAACGATTATTGTGATTATATTCAAAGGAAAAGTGCATTTAACTGGAAGCTAAAATGCGGACAGAGCTGATTGCCGATGCGTTGAGCAGTGTCTGCCTAACTTGTTTGAACTGACTGATCAGAATATACTGGGACATGAGATAAGGACATGAGTGTTTTACACAGAGGAGGAATACAGTGCTGCACTGGACAGTATGAGAAAAATCTAAACCTATCCTAGTTGTAACACAATTTAAAAGAATAAGCCTGAAAATGACGAAGTCACCTTTAAAATGGACAAATCATATTTTTGAAATCTGATGCTCGTCCATCCATGTGTAATGTAACAAACATTTGCATACTTAAGGCAGATTATCATTTTTTCCAGAGAAAAATACTGTAAGATGCAATTCACTGTGGATATGTACAGAGAGAGTGTGAGTCTTCCTCCCTGAGTGGAGACATACCTCATCACTTTCACTGCCGATAAAGTCATCTTCAGGCTGGGCATCATGCCGCCTCCCACTTTTGCTCTGAACCTCATCATTTCCCATCTCCATCTTCTCCTGGTCACCCTGGCCTTGCCCTCGTTTGGGTGAATGTGGCTGGGATAGGAAAGTGAACACCTCCTCTTGCAGAGTGAGCTGGGGCTCAGACCCCTCATTACTCTCCCAGCTGCTACAGACCTGCAGGTCACAAGACAAACCTGGCAAGACCGAGCTGTAGAGCGACTCTGCTGTTGTGGGAGAAGCTCCTGAACTTTCCTTGGCAGGACTGCAGCTAAACTCATCTAAAAAAAAAAGATCATGGAGGAAAACAAAAACAAGTCAGTTTAAACCTAAGTAGGAGTAAATTCTCTCTTTCAAACATCCATTTTACGCATGAATATTGATGAAGCTTAGGGTTTTCAGTGCACAAACTATGTAATACTTGAATAAGTCTTTTAGAATACACACAGAGGACTTTACCACAAAGACTGGGTTGAGAATAATGATTTGAATCTAATTAGAGTGAGTAATAAATCTGTTTTAAATGTCTTCATCATGTGGTTAATGTCATTCAAGTTCATTTGATTATGTGCACATAAAAATGTATAATAACAATATGCAGAATTGTAATGAATTCCGCTGCTTGCCAAACGTGAACAGTAATTTCTCCCGCACTGACATTTTTGTAGCTCTTGTTAATAGCTCTGCTATGCTAATACCTTAATGAGAATGTAACAATATGAACAACATAATCAGTAGAACACCAGTTTACTGCAAAATTGTCACACATGAAATGACAGCTCTGTAAAAACATCCTTAAAGATGGAACTGGCTCAGACACCTATTTTCCAGGCAGATATTATCCTAATCTTTTGGTTTTCTGCTTTTGTTTAAGCAGAAAGAAAAAAAAAATCTAAGGAAAAGTGTGACAATAGCTGACACTATGTCCCTAAATGTACCATGTATCCAAAGGGTTATAATCGTTTTCAACCTTAAGTCACATCAATTCATGTGTGCGTGCCAGAAACGCTGAGTCCTTAAACTCCTCGATAGGCCTGAGCTCAAAGAAAAGAGGCACCTCTATCTGAATGAGTGAGCACATTTGAACCTCTCGACAGTATAATCACTTCCTCTAATTGCCCACTGTGTGGCAAACCCTGGGCCCGGGAGATGTCCCTGTGACTTTTATTTAATGTGCCACATTACCATTAATGAACTGACTACTTTCTGTCAGTGGGCAGGGCTGCAGCACAGGAGTTTATTGCGATGGAGAAACATCCATAAATGAGCTTTCAGAGCACGCACACTCATTTTGTGAGGACGATGCTGGTGTAGGTGTGCGTCCGTGTGGAGGTGGTGGGGGCAGGGAGGTTTTGTGAGTTCGAGTCAGGGGTGCTCCGGCAAAAAATTCCTAGAAATGGCCTTGACGTGGGTTATGCAAAATTTAAAAAGGGGGAACAAAAGCGATGGTGTACGCAGCATAGAATGAGGCTCATTAAAATTCATGCAATATTTTGAAGTGATCTAATTCATAAATTAAGAGTAGGTATTATTCTCAAGTATAAAGGAGCTAAAAATCAGAAAAAATCAGAACATGCAAAGTAGACATCAATATCACTCAACATGCATATTATTCTCTTTTGTCTTCCTACACTTGTCTAATCATCGTTCAGCCTGACAGCGCGCCTCTTTCTCCTGTCCTGCTTCCTGTCTACTCACAGTGGATGTGAACCTCACCTGCTGTTAGGTGCTGCGTCCTTTCTGTTGGGGTGAGAGGTTGCTGCCTGTTCCCTTGACGACTGGACGGAGGAGTCCACCTCTCCCTGCTTTTACTTCTCTTCCTGTGGCCAGCAGGAACGGCATCTGAAGGAGCTGTTAACCAGAATTAAACACCTCACCGTTTAACCCATACGGTCATCAAACCACACGCTACACCCTCACAGAATATCAGATGCAGTGAACGCAGCTCACTTGATGCTGCTAGCCTCTCTCTTCCAGCACCGTAGACCCGTAGCTTCTTCCATCCAAGCTTGTCAGACACTCTGTCTTTTGGGGGATGGGGCTGTAAACTGCCAGGTGTCCCTGCATGCAGTATTTTAACGTTAGAAAAGCTTTAAACACGAAACAGCTAAACAAGAATGCTACTGAAGCTTGCCAGAAGCATATCTGCAAACTGATTATGCACCGTGAAAATCCCTATTAATGAAGGCATTTTAGTCACTGAGCTTCTTACATTCATTCATTGCAAAGAGAATACATCCAGCTACATTATGTTCAGCTGAATTAAAGAATTTTAATAATCTTTTTTTGCATTCAGTCACGCTCAATGGATAGAATATTACCGGCTGTAAAAGCTGTTATTAGGTGCTTGGAATAACATGGCCAATCACAGCTGGACTTCACATGTCTTGCTTTTACCGATGAAGAGCACACTGAAGAATAACCATGTTCGCTCTTATTGCCAAGACGAATGTAATGAGAGGAACACAGTGTGCAGTTTTACAGCAGGCAGTGCACTTCAGGTCACACACCAAGCTTTTAAGCATGATATTTACATGCTAAAAAGAGGAAGATGAGTGATTCTACTCTGTGAGGATGTTTATAGCTGGTAAATCCGAAGCAACTATGCTTACGAGCTCCTCAATCTCTAAATCAAGTGGCATTATTTGGATTTGCATTGTGTTTTACAGTATAACAGTGTCTATGTTGAGTTGAACATAAAAGCACATCTTAGTACTGCTCAAGTTTAGAATTTAATATGAAGGTGAAATTGTGATATTCACTGAAACCAACAGAAGCATTGTGAAACAACTTTGCAAACCTGACACTACATGGTCTTGATTTGCTTTGTTGGCAAATGGAATAAAAAAGGGGTATTTAAGCTCTGTACTGACAAACCAGCATGGGGGCTCCAGTGAATTATGAACTAATGAGGGTTTCTGGGCAGTGGTGATATTGGTATCTCTTTAATAATTGATCATGATTGCTGAGAACTCGCGCAAAAAGTTGAGCTTTAAAAGAAGGCATTGCTCTATCCAAATAATTTTAAAGCTACTGGATTCTACTGTAGTTTCTACAGGAGGGAATTTTCCAGCAACACTAATTATAAATCATATATTCATACACATGTTTCTGTCCATCTTTTTAGTTCATTTTCACGTATATCTACCAGTCCACCCTGTCACCTTATATGTTTACACCTCCTTTGCAGTTTCCTTCTTGGCTTTCTTTGCCTTCGCTGACTTCTTCCCTTTTCTCGATCCTGCTCCTCAACCCAAGTAAACTGCCCGTTAACGATTACTGCTCTACATCTGCATTCTGCTTTTGGGTCCACATTATAAAGCAGACTAAAATGTAATGATGTCTTTGTTTCTTTCATCTCCCATTATGTGCTTCCAGCTGCTTCCTATCAAGTACTGGGAAGAAGAAGCAACCCATAAGCCATGTAACCAGACGATGGTCAGCATGACTACCCCATGCACCATAAGTGGCAACTCAATATATGTTTGCTTTGGTGCAGAAAGTGGAAGATAAACTCAGTCAGTATGCAAAGAAATGAACAAATGAATAGCTGGGTGACCAGGGCATGTTTAGATGTAAAAAGCACACTAGATAAAACGACTCTGAACTTTTATTCAAATTTACCCTCAAGAAGAATGTGGGAGGGTTCCCTGTGTAATAAGCTCCTGCTCAGGTTGGCAATGCTCTGACTTTCTGTGGTAATTTGTTGGTTCGTTCTACTGGCCGCGGATCCCTGTGGGGCACAGCGAAAGGAGAAAAACATATTCTGTTTTGAACTTAGAGTACTTTATGACATGATGGTTCAAATCATTCAGAGGAATATGTTTTATTAAGGGAGAAAAAAACGTTTACCTTGTTTGAGATAAAGGGTACACTTCTATCAATCCCAGCCGAGACGGCACTGCTTTTTCTTCCCGTTTGAGTGGGTGGTCCTGAAACCCGTGAACCTGAGGCTGTGTGTGAAACTCCCTGAGGCCTGGTTCTCCGATGACTGGTTGATCTGGCAGTGGCCGGCGGATCAGGAACTGCAAAGAAATCCCCATTAATCATTAACCATAATTGATTTCTTTGAGGATTTTTAATACACCTTATGCTGATGCGTATTCTAAATTAAAATTAAAAGACTTTACTTGACTTGTGGTACAATACTACTAGGTCCTTGGAACCTCCAACACCTGGCACGTAGGCCATCAAATTTTAAGCAATTTCCTTATTGTCAATCACGTTAATGATCAATTATCTACCGCAACTTCCCGAGGTTACGTTTCAGATTTACAAGAGTCACATAGTTCAGATAAAATATGCAGGCTTGCAGTCAGTTCAGTGTGAAGGACTCAGAACAGCATTTTTTTAAGATCAGTGAAAAGCCGCTTCTCCACTAGCCACAAAGCCCTTTGAAAGTCACTTTTTTTATGTGAATATAAAACTTTAAAAACATGCCTTCTATGTTTTTGAGCTGTGTTGCAGAGCATTGCAAATACAAACAGTCAGACATTACATGAATTTTATATCAGGTCCAGCTGCCGAGCTGCTTTTGTCAGTTAAGTATAAATTATGTTTTAACCATGATTCTGCGGGCTGAATTACAAGGTGGTTGAATATAAAGTAGACTCTACTGCTGAATTTACTGAGCTGATGTTTCATTTTAATCCATCAATCTGCTCCATAACATCATGCAAAAGTAGCGGGTTTTAGCAGGAGTCATGACCTGACCCTGCTGCATCTGTGCCAGGACTCATTAGGACCACCTCTGCTGAAGCTAACAGCAAAATGCACTTCCTCTCTGATCCTCATCAGAGGGAGCAGACACTTCTATTCCACAAAACACGCAGGATCGTAAAGATGATACAGGCAGAGCAGAGCTGGATCTACTTGGAGTGAGGAAAGAGAAAAAGTCCCTTGATGCCGCACATTCACCACTCAGAAAATGACCCAGGTTTAGGGGTGACTAAATTTCAGCGTGCTTTGAATCTGCTGCAGCACATAAAAAAGAAAGTGATGGGAATAAGGAAGACAATGATATATATGATAGCTGACAGACTTAAAAAACATTTGATGCCCGAATGCCTTTGGTGTATGATATTATCACTGTTTGTTGCTACGTGACAGAACTGGCTGTAATCTTTCCTTTTAACAGTTTCTGACAGTTTGGGTACTGAAGCAACAATATTCACCAAGCAACTCTGTCACAGTTAAATTGTATGCCCACTTTAATAGCAATCGTTTTAATTATGATTAGGAATGTTATGCTAATAATGCAGATGCTAATTATGAAAGCTATTTCTTGTTGCTCTTTCTATGGGCATTGCCGGTTGACTCAACATGACTTAGACAGCTGTCAGAACAAATAAATAAGCGCTGATAAAAAAGGCCACAGAGGCGGTGGAACTGGATTACTGGTGCATGTCTTTTTATACGAGCAGATAATTGCAGCTCTCTGAGAAGCAGGTGAGCTGCAAATGAACACAAAAATAAGGACCACAGGATTTTTCACATGAGGATAACAAAACAGTTATTATCACAGTCTCGAGGTAGAAAGCATTTTCTCTGTGTGTATATTTACCGCTTTATTAGTAGATTATAGCTGCTATTTTGTGTAATTGTTTAAACTCAAGCCTCCTGTCAAAATTTTACCTGAGAACAACAAAGACTATGAACTTGCTGTTATGCACATGAGAAGAGAAAAGCTAAAAGGAGAACATTATGTGGACACCTGAATATGACACTTATTCCAAACCCATGGGTATGAAAATGCTGCTATGCTCGCCTTCCCTCCTCTTGGAGGGCTTTTAACAAGGTTTGGAACCTGACAGCAGGATTTGGCTGTCCAGAGTTGAGGCTTGATACTAAGGGTGACCGCATCAGGGCCCCTCGACTTTGAACCGAGCACCCTGAGGAGATAAGGCTTAAAGTATCAGTAACTTCTTTAAAAACCCACATTAATTGACTTTTATGTCAAGTCACCCTTTTTAGATTGATTTTTTGTCTGCTTTTTTTTTTTTCCATTTGCTGTCTTCATCGTCTGTCTGTTTCTTATTTTTCTCTTTTGTTTTCTCTTCTTTTTCTTACTGTCCCTTATTCCTTTTTTTTGGTTTATTGTTAATTAATTTATTATTATATCTTATTCTTTTTACTGTCCTTAGTTGTATTTATCTGTTTTTAATTCCTCTGATCTGATGTCGTATTTCTATCACCTTGTTACTGTGTTCTTTTTTTTATCTTTTTATCTGTATGGGTTTCTGTCCTTGATTTTACCTGTTTTAGCGCTTTTATTCCTTTAATAATGACAATTTGTGTTACTCTGTGTGTTTGCCTTCTTGTTTTAACATCTGGGCAGCCTAATGTATGATAATACATATACATTAATACATTATTTCCATTGGATTGTAGCGATGGATGTGGATGCATTCCTTAAATGTTGCAGCTGGTGAAGGTTAGGCTAATTGTAATTACTTACACAGCTGGGTAGTCTCCTGCATAATAATACATCAACATTTAAAATGACACATTCTCTATATATTGACAACTGTACCAAATATATGCATATATATATTTCATACAGTTTAAACAGAAATGGAAATTTCCAAATAAAAAGTAGCTATCAATATATGCGACATATAGCTGAAATAATATATTTTCAAATACATAGGAGAATATATCACCAACGTATAATCAAAATGTTATCCTTCAATATAATAAACTGTATTTTTCATACATTACATGATATTCTTTAAGTGTATTTCAATATATGCTTGGTCTGTAAGAGTTTGAAGTAAAAGTAGTAACAGTGCTTAAGTAAAAATCCTGAATTCAAAAAGTACAAACGTATTAGCATTAAAAAATTCAGAGTACTAAAGGTATTCGTTATGCAGAATAGCCCTTTTTAGAATCATATATTATCATCTCATACATTTTGATGTGTTATCATACATTAGACTGCCCAGCCTAATATATGATAATACATATACATTAATACATTATTTTGTTGGATTATAGCTATGGATGCATTAATGTGGACGCATCACTTAAATGCTGCAGCTGGTGCAGGTTAGGCTAATTGAAATTACTTACACAGCTGGGCAGTCTACTACATAATAATACATCAACATTTTTGAGCTGATTATATTTTGGACAAATATTTTTAATCTGGAACTACTGACTAAAGCTTCTAGGGAAATGTAGTGAAGTGGAAAGAGCAGAATTTGTATCAGAAAATGGAAGTAGTTAAATACATCACAAGTATCTCAAAATTATTGTTAAATACTTGAGTAAATGTTCCTAGCTATTCTGCACCACTGTTTACAGATCAGTTTACAATTCTGTGATCTGCTCTTACCTACCACAGTCAGCGCTCAATAGTCCAGCCCTCATATCTGCCTTCTGCACATTCTCCATGTTCAACACCTGGGTGACATGACAGACATCTGGTGGGAACTGGCAACTGCGAGGGATTAGGTCCATGAGACTGTCTCCGCTGAGAAACATATCTGGATTAAAATGAGAGCAAACTCAGATTTATCCTGATCGATAGAATAAACAGAAACACATCATCACAACATAACATCACACAACATAAGTAGCACTTTGATCATCAGAAAAATACAAAATGACAAGCTGTCTTTACTGGTATGTAGTGTAGGTGTGCACTGAGTAGCCACGGCTGGGTGCAGCTGTTTGCACTGCTGAGCCATATCTGAATTAAACAAAAACACCAGCTGAGCTGTAAGCCAACTACCACAGAAAACAGCCAACTGTTTGTCCCTGTCTATCTCTCTCTGCACAAGCTCACAATTTCACATAAATTCACCTGTGTCACAATAATTCTCCGCTTATTTGCTTCAATGGCAACTGCCTAACTATTGTATGTCTATAATAACCAGTCACAGCGGGGACTTTTAGGGTCAGCTCATAAAACTAATTTGACATTCATCATTTATGTGTCATGAACTCCATTACCATCATTCAACATTCCAGCTGGCTCTGTTTTCATGGTGAAGATTCTGCGGACTTTACAGGTAGCGAACAAAGTGATGACATCCAGTGTCAAAAACCCTTTGAGCAGTTCACTGGTGAATGAAACAAGGTCGATGCACAGAGTAGTCCACTGAGACAAGAGAAACAATATGATTTTGTCGTTACAAAGATCCCGCAGAGATATAATACAAAAGTACATAGCAGAAAGCAAATACTAGATGAATTTGTCAAGGAGAGGTTATACACTCACAATATTACGTTTCAGTCCCACAAAAGGTATTTTTGCATGTAAAAGAGTGACAGACACTTCTTTATGCACTGTTGATAAGTGAAGCCTTCTTTTCAGGTGCTCTGAATCAGTTATCCTGTGAATAACAGACAACAGAACAGAGCATAAATTATCACCAACATCTTTGGTGTCACTAAGAAATCCTGACCATAGAATGCCACTTCATTGGTCTCTTCAGTAAGCTCTTAAAGGTGTTTTGTTTCCTTTCCTTTTGTTCTGTGAAATCCGCTGTCACGACACTCTCTTATGAAAAAACAGCGATGACAATATTTCAAATAGTGAAGTGCCTGATTTTATAAGTAGGTAAGTACTTTAATAGTGAGACATTTATTCTAGTGTTGCAACTAAGGATTCAAGCCCAAACTGACTACTTCAATGTAATTTTATTTTCCAACCAATGCAAGAATCCTTGCAGTTAGGATGCTGGAACCAGCAAATGTTTGACATTTTTTATTGAAAAACAATGACTTTAACGAGTAATTGACAATCAAAACAGTCGGTAATTAATCTTATTTTGATAATTTTGAATTCTTACAGTATGTCTTCCTTGTTTTATTTGCTGTATGGTTGCCATGAATCTAAACAACATTCCCTATACAGCTTACCTCAGCCTGTTCCTCTAAAAAATTTACCTCGTAGACTGTACCGTGGCTGGCAAGACAAAAGCCTTCTCTGTAGCAAATAGCTCATAAAATACCTTATCATAAATGGTTATTCAAACATTTATAGAACAATCGTTGCTGATATGATGCACTCAGTTTTTCAGGAAGCTCAGAGGGTTTTCCTGCTAAATATAATAATAATAATGATAATAATATAAACTGCCTTTTACTAATTTGTTCAGTGGTCTGGGGGGAATTTATTGTGATACAATAACTATTCTCTGCATTTCACTGTGTGTTATACTGTTCCATATTCTATTATGTAAGAAAATGTTTACTGATTCTATTGAACATCATTGTGGCAACCATACTGTGGCTCAATAATAGCAATAGAATTTTATAATCAACCTTTGTCGAGAAGCCACATCAGCCCTCGGAAATGTTCAAGGTGAGTTGCCATATATAAAGTACAACAAAAAAAATGTAATTGTACTTACACAAGCTCAACAGAAAAATCTTTTCGCTGAGGAATATTCACTTGAAGGACCAAGAATCGTTGGAGAAGACCAACTACAAGAAACAGGCAAAGAAGTCTACAGCTAATAAAATTTAAAGTATAATTCTAAAATTGGTGCAAGCATGGTCGTGTCTTACGTGACATTTTCCCATTCTCTGGCATTTGCATCTTGACCGTCTGGCTGCTACCCTCCAGACAGTAAACAAATCCTTTGACTTCTTTATTAAATTCCTATTGGGAAGACATAATAAAAAAGAGGCCTTGTTAAGAGTAAGACCTTGTTAAATAAGACCAGTGTTGTCAAACTGGAGTGTCACTGCTGTCAATGAGTGCAAATTGAAAGTACGGGTGTCAAGAACAGGTCTATGACATAATAGACATCCATTATCTGCAAGGGCAGATAAAATGTGGGCCATTGTTAGAGTGCAGCGCTTCTGGACAGAGCTATAAAATAATTACATAAAGTTAAAAATTAAGAGTTTTCTCTGTTGATGCAATTCAATGACAACATTAATTTTATCATATTTTATGAGTTTACACTGAAAAATGTGCTTTTTACACAACTAAATGTACCTGATAACTTTCGAAAAAAAAAGGTTAATTTACTTTTACCTGTACTTTTGATACTTGAGTACATGTATTGCCAGTAAATTCCATTTGATATTTAAGTACATTTATAAACAAATACTTTCAGACTTTTACTCAAGTAGCCTAAGATAGTGTTCATAGGCGACTTTCACTTTTACCAAACCAATATTATATGGCGATACCTTTAATAGGGGTCTTCTTTCAGTGCCAGTTAGAAGAAATCAAGCAGACTAAAAACTGATATTTGGACGGATAATCATTTGAAATAAAAAGACATTTGGTGTCAACTTTCCAACAAACACTGGTGGAATAAACTTAAGTTCAATTTACTCAAGTACTGTTCTTAAGTACACTTTTCAGGTATTTGAATATTCTCATTTTCTGCTACTTTTTACTTCCCCTCCACTACATTTATTTGATAAATCAAGTTAGTAGCTACTTTACAGATTCAGATAATTCAGTGTTTAGGGTATTAATTGTGATGCGTAACCAATCAGATATTGTTGCAGTTGGGACATTGTGTGAGAGGATGTTGCATCAGAGCCAAATTAGCACATTTTCAAATTAGTTAATTCTATTAGCAAGCTGACAGAAAAATCATAGATACTGATAATCAGAAAATGCTGAATAGCGGCCCTGATAGTCAGCCACAACCCAAATAATCGGTTTACCCCTACATTTACTCAAGTATGACCTTTGGGTACTTGTCATTACAATAAGGATGGCACCCATGGGAACTTGTACAGTGTTTAATTATGTAATTTATTTCTGGTTAATTGATCTCTTTTGTAAGACCAATAAATAAATAAATACATAAATAAATAAATAATAATAATAATATAAACCAAAATACTGTATGATGTTTGCTTGGTTGCTATATATCCAGACCCTGCGTTCTAGTTTGACTCAGATGATATGCAAGATAATAAAAATTTGACAGTGTGTAATAATAAGCTTGTTTAATAAACATAATAATGGCCTAAGATGAACTAACAGATGTAAAAACTCACCTTATGTATGGATGACGGCCCGCCGCTGAGTTTCCATTTTGCTACTGGGTCGTTTCCCTGTCCACTGAAGATCTCTACCACAGCGCCACCCTGCGACAATACACGGTTAATGCTCTGATCAGTTAGCCTGCGCAGCTAGTGTCAGGCTAAATCTCACATTAGCCTAAACAGAGAATTAATTACGTGTTGTTTACAATGAGCATTGCCTTAAGCCGTGAAAAGCCAAGCAATAGGTTACCTGATAATTATTCCTGAACATTTTGACGTCAGGTCAACGTAAGAAGAAAATTATATGACTACTGTTAAAATATTTTAGGTAGCGAGGCTTTTACATTACCCCAAATCGTTTTCAACGTTACACTGAAAAGAAACGTATCTTATTTAAACATTAAAAACAAGCAAGTAACTCTAAAGGTGTAAAAAAAACAAACAAAAAAACGCAGCTGCAGGTCAAGAGTTTAGCTGACACAAGACACGTCTCCATGGTTACCTGCAGCCGTTTACCGTGCGAAGTGTCTGGATGTGGTTGTATCGCGAGATCACCTGATGCGTCAGGTTACTGCAGCAAACCAATGAAGCTGCTGTATCCTAGAGTGCCTTGAGAGAGGGAGGAGTGGCGACAACGGAAGTTCAAAACGCTGTCCTGTCCGATCACGTGATCCACGTAGCCCTCCAAAAGTTCCAGGAAGTGCTTAGCGGGCAATAGAAAACAACAGGAAAACCACGATAATTGTTAAATAATGGTCAATACATGCTTTTCTTTGCCATATTTATATGCTTGTGTTAATTGCTTTGAACTCTGTTAAGTTTACTAAACCTGTATGGTCCTTGACAACAATAAAATCGTAATACTGTCTGTTTTTTTTTTTTGGTTTGGTTTTTTTTTTACTTTCAGACTTGAGTGAGGCAGACTAACAAGTGACTGACAAGTCTGGACTCACATCAGCATTATGATGATAACTGTGCTCTAATGGGAAATCCATGCAAATAAATGGAATTCTATCACTATGTGTTAACTATTCTTACTTATCCCAATCTTACTCTACTCATTGATGCATAATAAATCACACACAGTCTTGTTTTTTTCCCAATGCACTTAATATGAATGACAATGAATTCCTTCAAAACAGTATCTAAAGAAGTCAAACAGATCAGCATGTCAAGCTGTGTGTGTCCTTTCCGCTACGTTATCCTTGAATATAGTCGTCACCATGGGATGCTCCAATCGCTCGGAGAAAGGTGTGCGCATGTATGTCCTCCTCAAAGACAGAGACAAAAGAAAAGCATGGGTGGCTAAAGTCAGAAGGAGCAATTTAACCACCTGCAAAGATTTTAGGTTTAGATTTTGAGGTAATCATATTCAAACAATGCATTTGCACTTTCGCACATTTTCAAATACCACACCACTGGGAAGTTTAAGATTTGTTAAATTAAGAACAGAGAACACAGGAAAAACAATGCAAAAACCAAGGGAAGTTAAGTTGCAAATTGCCACCCCTCCCAAGAAGCCTACGATGTCATTCACCACATTGAGGAACTGTTTAGGACAAAGAGTGGTTCCTCCCTCATGGAGCTTCCCGGCTACCATCATTAACAAGAGACATGTAACATCCTTGTCATCATCACTCCTGAGCTATAAGATCTTTGGTCCTTACTCTTCAGTTTTCTTGATGTGCAGCATGCAGTTAACAAGTTAACAGCACCTCAGATTAGAGCACAGATGAATGCTACACAGAGTTCTAGTAGCAGACACATATCTACATCAACTGTTCAGAGGAGACTGCGCGAATAAGGCCTTTATGGTCAAATAGCTGCTAAAAAACCTCTACTAAAGAAAATAACAAGCGGAAGAGATTTGTTTGGGCCAAGAAATACGAGGAAAGGACATTAGACCAGTGGAAATCTGTGCTTTGGTCTGATGAGTCCAAATTTGAGATCTTTGGTTCCACCCGCCGTGTCTTTGTGCGGACAGAAAAGGTGAACGGATGATCTCTACATGCATGGTTCCCACCGTGAAGCATGGAGGAGGAGGTGTGATGGTGTGGGGCTGCTTTGCTGGTGACACTGCTGGGGATTTATTCAAAATTGAAGGCACACTGAACCAGCATGGCTACCACAGCATCCTGCAGCGACATGCCATACCATCCGGTTTGCGTTTAGTTGGACCATCATTTATTTTTCAACAGGACAGTGACCCCAAACACACCTCCAGGCTGTGTAAGGGCTATTTGACCAAGAAGGAGAGTGATGGAGTGCTGCGCCAGATGACCTGGCCTCCACAGTCACCTGATCTAAACCCTAATCAAGATGGTTTGGGATGAGATGGACCGCAGAGTGAAGGCAAAAGGGCCAACAAGTGCTCAGCATCTCTGGGAATTCCTTCAAGACAGTTGGAAAACTATTTCAGGTGACTACCTCGAGAAGCTCATCGAGAGAATGCCAAGAGTGTGCAAAGCAGTAATCAAAGCAAAGGGTGGCTATTTTGAAGAATCTAAAATCTAAAACATGTTTTGAGTTATTTCACACTTTTTTGTTTACTACATAATTTCATGTGTTCTTTCATAGTTTTGATGCCTTGAGTGAGAATCTACAATGTAAATAGTCATGAAAATAAAGATAAAACATTAAATGAGAAGGTGTGTCCAAACTTTTGACTGGCTGTATATATATATATATATATATATATATATATATATATATATATATATATATATATATATATATATATTTACATAAACTGACTAAACTGACGATGGTGTTGAGTCAGTGCAATGCGGTAGTGAGAGACATTATGAGCTTGCAGTACACAATCAGTGTCCTGAATAAACATTCATTCATCCCCCTCTCAATCAAGCTCATCAATGAGAAACGGTGATCATAACTGAATATAGGAAATAATGTATCCACATGGCTGAATGTGCGGGTAGAAATGGAACGAAAACATGTATATTTTTGTAGGATTTAAAATGCAGGGTCAGGGCTGAATTGAGAAATGGAGTATTTATATATGACTGATTGTAAACTAAACTACCCTCCTTGAACCGGCACCTTATCGTGGTGGAGGGGTTTGAGCACCCGAATGATCCTAGGAGCTATGTTGTCCGGGGCTTAATGCCCCTGGTAGGGTCTCCCAAGGCAAACAGGTCCTAGGTGACGGGTCAGACTAAGATCGGTTCACTCGCCCCTGATGAATAAAACAAGACCAAGGACGTGCACGTCGCCCGGATCGGCGTCACCGGGGCCCCACCCTGGAGCCAGGCCTGGGGTTGGGGCTCGCAGGCGAGCGCCTGGTGGCCGGGTCTCTGCCCACGGGACCCGGCCGGGCGCAGCCCGAACGAGCAACGCGGGCCCGCCCTCCCGTGGGCTCACCACTCGCGGGAGGGTTCAGACGGGGCCGGTGCAGAGGGATATGGGTGGCGGTCGTGGGCGGGGGCCCCGGCGGCCCAATCCCCGGATGGTGACTCTAGCCATGGGGACATGGAATGTCACCTCACTGGGGGGGAAAGAGCCTGAGCTGGTGCGGGAGGTTGAGCGGTACCGGCTAGAAATAGTCGGGCTCACCTCCACGCACAGCCTGGGCTCTGGAACCCAACTCCTTGAGAGAGGCTGGACTCTCTTCTACTCTGGAGTTGCCCACGGCGAGAGGCGGCGAGCTGGTGTGGGCTTGCTTATAGCCCCCCAGCTCAGCCGCCATGTGTTGGAGTTCTCCCCGGTGAACGAGAGGGTCGTTTCCCTGCGCCTTCGGGTCGGGGATAGGGCTCTCACCGTTGTCTCGGCTTATGGGCCGAACAGCGGTGCAGAGTACCCGGCCTTCTTGGAGTCCCTGGGAGGGGTACTGGAGAGTGCTCCAACCGGGGACTCCGTCGTTCTCCTGGGGGACTTCAACGCCCACGTGGGCGATGACAGTGTTACCTGGAGGGGTGTGATTGGGAGGAACGGCCTCCCCGATCTGAACCCGAGTGGTGCTTTGTTATTGGACTTCTGTGCTAGTCACAGTTTGTCCATAACAAACACCATGTTCAAGCATAAGGGTGTCCATATGTGCACGTGGCACCAGGACACCCTAGGCCGGAGATCAATGATCGACTTTGTGGTCGTGTCATCTGACCTCCGGCCGTATGTCTTGGACACTCGGGTGAAGAGAGGGGCTGAGCTGTCAACTGATCACCACCTGGTGGTGAGTTGGATCCGCTGGCGGGGGAGGAAGCTGGACAGACCTGGCAGACCCAAACGTATCGTGAGGGTCTGCTGGGAACGTCTGGCAGAACCCTCTGCCAGGGAGATCTTTAACTCCCACCTCCGGGAGAGCTTTGACCAGATCCCGAGGGAGGCTGGGGACATTGAGTCCGAATGGACCATGTTCTCCACCTCCATTGTTGACGCGGCTGTCCGGAGCTGTGGCCGTAAGGTCTCCGGTGCCTGTCGCGGCAGCAATCCCCGAACCCGGTGGTGGACCCCGGAAGTAAGGGTTGCTGTCAAGCTGAAGAAGGAGTCCTACCGGGCCTGGCTGGCCCGGGGGACTCCTGAGGCAGCTGACGGGTACCGGCAGGCCAAGCGTGCGGCAGCACGGGCAGTCTCGGAAGCAAAAACTCGGGTCTGGGAAGAGTTCGGGGAGGCCATGGAGGAGGACTACCGGTCGGCCTCGAAGAAATTCTGGCAAACCATCCGGCGCCTCAGGAGGGGGAAGCAGTCCTCCACCAACACTGTTTACAGTGGAGGTGGGGAGCTGTTGACCTCGACTGGGGACATCGTCGGGCGGTGGAAGGAATACTTCGAGGATCTCCTCAATCCCGCTGACACGCCTTCCATAGAGGAAGCAGAGGCTGGGGACTCAGAGGTTGACCCATCCATCACCCAAGCCGAAGTCACTGAGGTAGTCCGTAAGCTCCTCAGTGGCAAAGCACCGGGGGTGGATGAGATCCGCCCTGAGTACCTCAAGTCTCTGGATGTTGTGGGGCTGTCTTGGCTGACACGTCTCTGCAGCATCGCGTGGCAGTCGGGGACAGTGCCTCTGGACTGGCAGACCGGGGTGGTGGTCCCCCTATTTAAAAAGGGGGACCGGAGGGTGTGTTCCAACTATCGGGGGATCACACTCCTCAGCCTCCCCGGGAAAGTCTATTCCAGGGTACTGGAGAGGAGAATTCGGCCGATAGTCGAACCTCGGATCCAGGAGGAACAATGCGGTTTCCGTCCTGGCCGTGGAACACTGGACCAGCTCTATACCCTCCGCAGGGTGCTCGAGGGTTCATGGGAGTTTGCCCAACCAGTCCACATGTGTTTTGTGGACTTGGAGAAGGCATTCGACCGTGTCCCTCGTGGCATACTGTGGGGGGTGCTCCGGGAGTACGGGGTCGGGGGCCCTCTGTTAAGGGCCGTACGGTCCCTGTACTGCCGGAGCAGGAGCTTGGTTCGCATTGCCGGCAGTAAGTCAGACCTGTTCCCAGTACATGTTGGACTCCGGCAGGGCTGCCCTTTGTCACCGGTTCTGTTCATTACTTTTATGGACAGAATTTCTAGGCGCAGCCACGGGCCGGAGGGGATCTGGTTCGGGAGCCAATGGATCTCATCTCTGCTTTTCGCGGATGATGTGGTCTTGTTGGCTCCTTCGAGCCGGGACCTCCAGCATGTCCTGGGGCGGTTTGCAGCCGAGTGCGAAGCGGCTGGGATGAGAATCAGCACCTCCAAATCCGAGGCCATGGTTCTCGACCGGAAAAAGGTGGCCTGCTCCCTCCAGGTGGGAGGAGAGTTCCTGCCTCAAGTGGAGGAGTTTAAGTATCTTGGGGTCTTGTTCACGAGTGAGGGAAGGATGGAGCGTGAGATTGACAGACGGATCGGTGCAGCGGCCGCAGTAATGCGGTCTTTGAATCGGTCCGTCGTGGTGAAGAGAGAGCTGAGCCGAAAGGCGAAGCTCTCGATTTACCAGTCAATCTACGTTCCGACCCTCACCTATGGCCATGAACTTTGGGTCATGACCGAAAGAATAAGATCCCGGATACAAGCGGCCGAAATGAGTTTCCTCCGCAGGGTGGCAGGGCGCTCCCTTAGAGATAGGGTGAAGAGCTCTGTCACCCGGGAGGAGCTCAGAGTAGAGCCGCTGCTCCTCCACATCGAGAGGAGCCAGCTGAGGTGGCTCGGGCATCTGTTTCGGATGCCCCCGGGACGCCTCCCTCGGGAGGTGTTCCTGGCATGTCCCTCCGGGAGGAGGCCCCGAGGAAGACCCAGGACACGCTGGTGTGACTATGTCGCCCAGCTGGCCTGGGAACGCCTTGGGGTCCTCCCGGAAGAGCTGGAGGCAGTATCCGGGGAGAGGGAGGTCTGGGTGTCCCTGCTCAGGCAGCTGCCCCCGCGACCTGGCCCCGGATAAGCGGATGAAAATGGATGGATGGATGGATGGATGATTGTAAACTAGGAAGTAATACATTTTTCAAGGTTAAATGTATGTGGGTATAGAAATGGAGTAATGAATGTATATTTTTAGGATTGAACGCATGGGAAGTGATGTATCTGGACAAAGAAATGTATACAGAATGGACTGGATGTATGGATGATTATGTAAGCATGAAGAAGTGGTTGTAATGCATGCAAAGCAGAACAAGATGAATGTTGGATAGGTCTTTTGCATAGGCACATGGATGGCAATTTGCACAGTAGCCCTAATGTTTTGTGTATTTTTTTTTTTTTTATTATTTTTTTTAAATAGGTGGCTGGATGCCTTTGTTTGTTGAATGTGGTATGTTGTATGTTTTATTGTTGTTATTGATGCAGGAATTTTATACCCATGACAAATTTCTCCCTGGGGAGACGAAATAAAATGACTTTGACTTTGACTTTGACTCATATCATAAGCTTCACCCATCGTTCTGCAGCCTCAATGATAAAAAATTGATGTTTAAGTACAATCACACTCCCTACACATTAACCTCGCTACTAATACAAATTGACAGCATTGGATTAAGTTAAATCTAGAGAACAGAATTTACATTTATCAGCCTGTTGCATGTGTTGCTATCATTATCTAGTGTGCTAGCCTAAACTTTTATCTGTTCAAACTTTTATCTGTACTCATGTCTATTTAATTCCGCAATTCTGCACAACTGATACATAATTGTTATTCTTTAAACATTTTACCTTGAACAAGTGTTGCTCCGACCATCTGCTCTATAGGAATTACATTGAGCGGGCAGTAAGTTTGTGCTAACTTCTGGGAACTTTTGAGGGGCTCCATGCTCAACCATTGCTGTGAAAAAACTGAACCATTGCAGTGAACAAAGGTGGCGCCACTCTCTCTCTCATAAGGCACTCTAGTCTCAGCCAAGGAATAAAGAATTACTAACGGCTGAACAAAGAGGACCTTTCTACTGTCGTTTCTATTGGGATGTTTAAGTGCCTTACAGTGCATCAGTAAGATTACAGTGTAACAGAAACATAAGGTATGAATATATATTATTCACCAACATGAATTCAGCCCACAGCTCGCCTCCAGAGCCTTGCTGCCATATTCTCTCTGTTACATATGGGACTTTATAGTCATTTGCCTCTGCCATCAATTTCACTACAGTGACCTCTTTATGTAAATGTAGAATTATATTCCATATTTTCCTGAATAAGCCCCATCTGAAATGTGGCTAAATAAATACAATTCTGAAATTCAGTATCCTTGCACCGTAATGTTGTGAAATAAAGGCTAAAGCTCATTTTGCGGAAGTTTGAGGGCGTCATAAATACATAGGCCCAACAGTGTTGAATGTGAAGCGATCAAGCATTGTAAAATAAATTGGCTTATAAATAATAACAGACAAAATATATGATCTGACCATGACACACTTGAGTTCCAGAAGTATTGCCCACAGCGATGTAACTTTTCTATTTTTTTTCTTTCTCATCTACGGACTCATCAGGGAAAATAGAAGCGCTTCTAGTACTAACCAATCACGATAATGTTCTCAGAGTTTGAGATGTTTCAATAAACATAATACCTAAAGAAGCTGCTAAACAGAACAGTTAAAAATAGATGGGGTGTTAAAGTTGTATCTTCTCTTGAAATGCAAAAAATCCATTATTGTGTCATTGTCACTTGCTTTGTTTACCCTGGCAGCAGGGCTATTATGAGATCAAAAAGATGTCTTTTTAATTAGCTACTGAGGGAGACCACATCCGGATGTATGGCTTACAGCTTATTAACATGTTTTGCATGTATCTGACTTCAAACACAAGGTGGTCTTAGTTATTTATGGATATGCCACAAAAAAAAAGAAATCTGTCCAGTCACACCTAAGTGGGACTGCAGTGAGTTTAATTGATCTTGAACAAATGCCACTACAAAGTATATGTCACTCGCTCCATTTTCTATTTTATGTGCGTGCGTGCGTGCGTGTGTGTTTGTGTGTGCGCGTGTGTGTGTTCAGATATTGAGGAAAAAGGATATCTGTCCTTAAAATACTTTTGTATTTCAAGGACAGATGTGTTAGCAGAGATGTAGCCTGTTAATGGTGGAAAATAGTTTTGTATATAGTATCACTGAATCCAGCTTGTGTCGATTTATATTTTGAAACTTTTAATTTATCTGATAGTTCCTCTTGTTTATGGATTATTGAGTTCTCTTGGCTGCCTCCCCTTGACAGTTTCACATGTGGGGTTGTACCTCTCTGCAATAGCTGTACTACAATGTACCTCTGTGGAAACCTTTACTACTCAACTGTATTTCCTGTAGTTGGACAGACAAAAGCTAATGCTTGAACTTGATGGCCACATCGATCCGGCTGATTGTTGCCACCCCTGTCTTTGCAGAGGGCCTTTCCTGCTATTTGTTTCCCCTTACAAGAGAAGATGCCTTTACAAATCTGTGAATGACATTTTCAGTGCTGTTCATTGTCTAAGGATGACACGGCCTAAAAAATGACACGGCCTAAACAATTCTAATCAACACACACAAGGTTATGATGAAGTGTTCCTCATTTTGTCTGCAGTACCTTCATGGTCCACCAGCGGGCCACGACCCACACTTTAAGAATCACTGGCCTAAGGATTTAAGTATTATTGAGTGTTTTGCATAACTAGTCTCTGTCACTTGCTTTTAGTATAGCAATCCAAGACCACATGTAATAATATTGTAAACTAGACTGACACTAAGTAGAGTGCATACCTCCGCCAAGGCCCAACAGTCTTCTTTTGTACTCACTCAGCCACCCAATTACTCATGATTTTTCTCATCAGGATCCGTGCATCATTCACTGAGAAATTAACAAAAATATTGAAAAAACAGCCTTCTTGCAATGATAAAGAAAGTGAGAAAAAAAAAATCCTGGATTCATTCCTTATCCAGATCAAGATTTATTCTGGGTGGGGTTTTTTGGAAATCCATACAGTAGTATGGGCGAGAACATAACCTCCTTGGCAGAGATAATTATACCCATTGTGTCCTACTGTTAAAAAAAAACAAACAAAAAAAAAAAAAACTGGTGCACATGAAAACATTGCTACTCTTTACAAGGACAAGGTTGTACTACCACTAATACTACCACTGCTGCTGCTGCTGCTGTAGAAACTAATTCTTACAAGTGCATCAGTCCTTGACTTATAATCGTTATCAGGAGTGCCCCCTCTATGTCACTGCTTTATTATGACACTGTGCAGGACTGTGCAAGCTCAAAAGAGCGTGGCACACTGAAAGTTTGAAATTTGACTTTTCTTTTCCTCTACCGGAATGGCTTGACACTGATTAGGACAGACAACCTCATTAAAGCAAAGCCTGGCATGCAGTGAACACTGACGAAGCCGGTATGGAGAAATCAGTTAATAAATCAGTGCTTGTTAGCATGCTTAATTATGACTAATTATTCATTCATTATTTTGAAAAAAATCCATTCATTTGCATCAGTCAAAACACATCAATTAGTGTTGACAATGTTAGTTTTGATATACTGGAGAGTGACAGTAAGACAAGATGTTCATTTTATTGCTGTAATGACCTCATTTACGTCGCTGATCTTCCCAAAATATGAGTGGTCCAGATTTTAAATCCCAGCTACCATGAAGAAGGATCAGCACTGCATTTACCCGCCGTTTTGATTTCAGGTTTTCATAAAAGATATCTTTTCATGGGGAAAGAGGGGTGTGTGCGGGGAGTGACCCTTACAGATGAGCTGCCTGAATAAAATGCATCTCAGACTGTATCATACAGTACATGCAGCAGCTGACTTCTACTGTAAGTCCATTTGTATTGATCCAGTCTGTGTTTTTCTTCCCAACGCTCATCATCACAGAGACATATGCTTCTTTCAAATTAAAGAATTTAGTCATTCACTACTAGACATTCAGTACAGAAAAGACAATCCATGACAGAGTATACAGTATAGTAACTTTACAGTATATTACAAAAGCCCCTTACATCCATTGAATTGTTATTATTATTATAGCATAAAAGAAGTGTTTCTTCCATTGCGAATCCAAAACAGGAAGAGGCATTGTTTTCCCTGGTTGGAATCTCCAGGTAACTGTGGTAAATGCTGAAAATACACTTTAAAAGACAGTGAAGAAGAGGGAGAGTGATGGAAACAGGTAAAACAAGAGGGAACAGATGGGCATTTGCAGGATGGAGAGTGCTGGTGTTATGTCAAAGTCTGCTTCTTACCAACAGGACTTAGGGTGTTTCAAAACTGACATTCTTTCCTCTTGATCGGCAAGTAACAAAACCTGCCTATTTGATAATACTACTGAGCGTTTCACACTCCCTTTTCATGGCGCTAAAATCAGGAGGTACCCATGTTGTTAGCACTGTCTTTGCGTCAGTGGCAAAGACAGTAGAACCACAGGTAAATGTAACAAAACCTGCCTACTTATTAACACAAGTGTTTTACTGTGCCTTTTCATAGCATCGACATCAGGGTTTCTATGTCAAATTGGGATTCTCACGGGTTGTTTTTTGTTTTGGACAGTAGGCAGGCTGTCGGCAGTAGCCATGTTGTTAACAGCGGCGCCAACAGTTAGACATGCTAGGTTTATTTTGAAAAGTTAGCTTTTTCCGCTTTAAGATATGAGAAATATTAGTCCTATGGCAAAGGACAGAGGAAATTTAGATTCAACTGCTTCCACGAATCAGTTTTTTATCCTTTTTATTTCCTGATACGAGTGATGATTCAATAAATAGCCTCTGATTTTGAAGGACAAATTCATGTAAATTGCATATTAATACTTGACAGAAGCGACTGAATCACTACATCAAAAAAGTCATGGTAAATGGTAGACTTGTTAGGCTTTAACTGTATTTGTCAGCGTCCTTCATTATATGTCTATCGAAATTGTGACTTGTTATGGTATTGATGCAGGAATCTGAATTTTTGAGACGGTTCCTGCTGTTGTACCAAATCTGTTCTAGTGGTTTTGTCTGATTCCAACGTGACCACTGAGGCAAAGACAGTGCTGTTCAGATCTTGTCAGATTTCCCAGATTGTCATAAAATTGTATTTTTCTGAAGTCTGGTTCAGATTCAACATTCAACCATCAAGTATGAACCATTTTTGTAGCAGCTGCTTGTAACTGGGTAGATATGTGAGAGTTTGAGGACGTTAAAACAGACTTACGATAAGTTACATCCTTGTTTCACTTTTCTTTTTTTTCCTATATATCTGTGACCTACTTTAACAAGATTGAACACAGGGACAAGTACTGTTCAAGTCACCTTAACACTATCTAGACACGCAAATGTGCAACCTTGAATACGCAATGTCTATTTATAGAAACTTGCCCTAAGACTTCTCTAAGTTCACAAAGACAAACTAATCAAAGAGAGAAGTTCACTGTCGGGGTCATTACTGCCCTTCACAGTCTCACATCCTGTTCTCGCTGGTGGCAAGTGGGACAAATTCTCAACCACCATGACCTCTTTTTTGTATTCCGCAAAGCCACGATTGTAACCTTAAATAGAAACTAATTGGGAAAATCATAAAGCTTCTTATACCTTGTGTCTGCTCATATTCCCCAAGAAGTGTTAATTTACCTTCGTCCAGTAAGCCCCCGGTCCTCTGACCCACACCTCTTGAACCATGCATTTGTGTTAGATTGATGCCTCTGACTATTTGCTTTGTGAGGTTAGTTTAATTCATAATCTCTGCATCTGCTGCACAAAAAATTCAGACCCTTTTTTTGTGAGCTGTGTCAGTTTCTATTGCGAGGAGATCAACAGTGCACTCGGAGCTTTAGTAAATGGGCTCAACTTCTGGCCCGATAAACTGGATAACCTGGAAGGCCAATTCTTCTTTTATATCTGATGACATATTCGGGTCAGTCCATTCTGTGTTGGGTTCTTTATAGGCTTGTATTCAGCTGGTGTATTATGATTACCAGTAGCTCAAACACCTGCTAAACATTTTTTGCAGATATTTAACTAAATGTAGAGCTTTTTTTTGGTACAGCATCAATTTAAATTGCAATGAGTTGACAATGAGACAATACAGACGCAGCTCTATTTGTACTAAACAGGATTATAATCGCCGCCTGCAAGAGGTTGGGCTGTGTCATTGTGGCCAAGTGTTTACAGCATCTGTCCTGTAACTTAAATGTGACCTTGTGCAAGCTGAGAGGACAGCCTACTGTGTGATGCTGTCTGCTAACCTTAAACCTGCACAGCTTTTTGCTCAAACATTATATATCCCATAAGCCATTCAGGCCTTTTTCCACAGAAAACCTTCCCAAGTGCAGGTGTAAATAAATGATAAAATTCATGATAACTGAATTCCATTAAGCCGCTTCTGTCTTCGGGCTCCTGCATGGCAGTTTTCATGCTGGCTGTGGAAACAAATGCCTATTAAAATATAAAAATGAAATGAGATCACTGGTAAAAATCATTCACCAATCAAACGTATTCATTTTTATTAGTTAAAAAAAAGCCACTGTCTTAGGCTGTTTAAGCAAATGTCTCTATTGTTTGTGGTCTCTTAAAGAAGTTCTTGATTCAGTCGCTATATGTGGCATTGCACTTCCATTGCATTCATGTTACAACACCGCTGCTGTTAGAATTGTCCGCCCCATCATGTGGTTGACAGTTTGTGCACGAGCTAAAGTTAGTGTTTCTAACACTAACTAGCAAATGCTAGTATTACTAATCACTAGCTTATTTTTGAAACTCTAACAGGGACATAAAACAAAACAACCATTTTGGGCCTGACAAACATTTAAAAATCATTCATTACTAATCATAATAATTTCTTTCAGAAAAGAGACCTTAACCTAGATCGCCTAGGTTACGGTCCTATAAACAGACCGCCCATCCAAACCTAACCTCCTTTTCTGCAGACTTTCAGGCAGTTTTTACGACGTGCTTCTTTTGCTCTCATCATTATGACCCCCTGCTGGTCCCTTCATACACACGCGCTAACGGCAAGGCAAACCATCACTTTCACATGTTTCACTGTCCTCACATGTTGTTGGATCAGCAGATCCATTACTCTGGCGTGAGACTGGGCTGATTTTCTGCTTAGTTATCCTGCATTGCAGATGTGACCTTTTTATGACATTTTTTTTTTTTAATATTAAAATGGGAGGCATTCAGTGAATTTTAATCAGACAAAACGCTTCTCCTCAGTTTGAAATCTTGAAAGAAAGTAGATGACTAAGATCCCCTGGCCGATGAGGTATTTTCTGAAATAACCTTTGTTACTCAAAACTCTAAAGTAATTTGAGGCAGTTTTTAATGACTGATGCAATTTTCCACTATTTGACAGTGAATAACTTTGCACTGTGTAGGCAACTTTTCTTTGTCTTGGTAATTTTGCAATCTGAGCTCAGGTCTGTGCTGTTCTTACATTGTGGCACACATGCACTTGTAGCTTTATGTAGGTTTTTGTAGATCTGTGTAGTCTTCAGTGTATACTAGCTACGTGGGGTCGAAATGCCAATAAAGACAGTCTAAAGTCTATTGTGTACGAATTCCCTACTGTATGGAACAAAAGCTTTAAAATGATATATCAGTATTTAGGCACCAGTGTGTAAAGCCCTGAATTTTCCCACAATTCTCTCCAAGGATTTTTAATTTATCTTCTGCCATGTTATAGACATGCTGGATTAGAAGTTACTGCGATCCAATCAAGTACCACATTAGAGGAGAAAACCTGCACTGGAAAGCGAGCTAAAAACAGATAATGAGCATGGGACTGTCATTCAGTCAAATTAGCCTGAGGCGTACGCCAAAGTCAGTAAAATCTCTGTCACAAGGGAGAATGTTGATTAATTTGTCAAAGTGTGCCGTTTCCAAATTACATGTCTGCTCAGAGAGAATGGGTCACCTCTATGACAGGTGATAATTCACATGCATGGTTGCAGACAGACAAGCTGCTTTCAGTATTTAAGGATTTACGGGGCTGAATTTAGATAATCATGTCTGTCATGAGAGGGGGTTTGCTGCTCAGGCTGTAGGGAAGCAGATGAATTAAACAGAGCACACACAGTAGTACCTCTGAAAATACTGTTGCTCTGTGTATTTTTCATCTTTAACCCAACTGTGGCCTGAGTCGAGGCTTTGGAGCAGCAGAGATTGATGAGCATGTCAGCGAAATGGAGACACTAAGCTGGTGATCTTTGGATTGGCTGTGACCACGAGGCACATGATGAAAATACATCGCCTTTCTGATCTTTGTGAAGATAACCAGAGAGCTCTGCAGCAGGTTACACTAGCTTAGCTCCAAAATGGAAATTATGAGAACTGGACGGTGCCGCATTAAAGTCATCCAAATATACCCGACCTAGCCAGACTGAGATGTGGTACTAAAGTATAAAGTGAAGCATAACTTCTTATGATTCTCCTTTTGACCTTGTTCATGCATCTGATGTTGAAAAGGTGAGGGTTTCTTAAGCTAGTGTCTATCCTCTCTCTCTCTCTGATCTATATACACATCCTGACATCGTGGCCACGCAGGGTAACAGAGGTAACAGCTGAACATTTACAGCATTTTGCACTGCAAATTTACTCCAAATGTATCTACAGAGAGCACATTCTGATCTTTGCTGTCTGATCTTTTTTTCCCATTTATACTGCTTGATCAGTAAGACCTGCGCTCTAATATCCCACAGATGTTGGTAACCAGTCAACAAAATCAGGCAAAAGGCTTTTCAATGCACTGCCCCTTCTTACTGGAATAATCAACAGAGGGACCTGAAATTGTTAGTTGATTACTTCTATTACTACTTGGAAAGTCAATAAAAAAAAAAAAATAATGACCAGTTTAATTGCTCTTGAATTGTTAGTGGTATGTTTTAGAAAATTATACATATGCATCATTTTTTGCTTTCATTTTTTTTAAAGTACCTTCATCTTGCTTTGCATTTGAGCTGGATATTGAGTTTATTTGTAATGTGTGTCAGTTGCTTTTCTATGTCTGTGATGTATTTAATTGATTTTTATGCCGCCCATTTGGATAGCTTGCGCTTGAAAATGTTTTATCTTAATGTGGCTTTTGTATAAAGGATATATATATACAGTATATATCTATATGTATATATATGTGTATATGTGTGTGGGAGTAAGCTGACCATTCAGATCATACTGGGTGTTCAGGAGGCGGGCCTTAAAGAGACAGGAGCTACAACAGGAGCGTTTCAGACATGAAAGGGGAATACAGAGCTGCAGCACTGGGCAGTAATCTGATGTGTGTTTTATTGAACGTTGAAGCGTGTATACCTGTTCTAGTAGTAACCAAAAATAAAATTATGGACCTTAAAATGAGCTTAAGAAACAGTAAATTCATATGTAAAAAATGTAATAGACTTTCATTCCACTAATCCACATTTAGCAAAAGGTAACATAAAAAGAGAAAGTATTGGTATCTCTTTCCCTTACCAAGCAGCTGGTGGATTGGTAAAGGTTTTTTTTTTTTTATGAGACAGTGATGATCAGCGGTTTTTGATAGTCAAACAATATGCACGTAGCCTGTTTTACCTCTAAGCACTGCTCACTGGAAAAAGATTTCCACACAAAGCATCCGAGCGAGGAGCACAGAATCTGTTACCTTGGATAGAAAATTGCTTATCCTGTCTCAAACCATTTTGATGTCCAAAAAACGTGGTTAGAGCTTTTTTTTTTTTTTTTTTTTTATGGCACCGGCAATAACTGCAAAACCTCCCTCCACATGACAAGAGCTGGCATCACCAAACTTGTTCTCTGGCAAAGCCGACAGCTCATTCTCAGCAGGTTCTAATAATGATTTGGCAAGGTGGATGAATGGTGAGGCAGAGAAATGGGAGATTTACAGAACCTCATTATTTTGCGCTCTGATTTCTGGTTGATTTTTGCTGAAATACTTAAATCTGATCATTTGAGGGCTCCTCTTTGTTGACAATCCTTCGATCAACAAAGGCGCACCGTAACAATGAACTGTGTCCTTCTAGTCTCACTGGTTCAGGAACAGCCACTCTTTATAAGTCATATAGTGCAATCTTTAATGTATTATTAGCACAGCACAGTAATAAAGCATTACATGAGAATACTCGTGTAATATGTGAGGTTATATTCAGTAAGCTGCAGATAATAAGATTTTAAGTTGATTATAATTTTTATATGACACATGGTAGCCCATACAAGCTGTGTTCACAGCTATAGGGGTAGAACAGCCTTACGGTCCTACTTTGGTCATTAAAAATAGTCTGGCTACTTTTCAGTTCATGTTTGTTTTGTTCCAGTGTCCTCAGTGACACCTTTTTTTAATACTTAAAACTCCGGCAACTAAAGCAAAACACACATCAGGTTGACTTGACTGACAAGAGCAAATTGGTAGCCTCAAGATCCAACGCTGTAGTCTGTGCACACAGGGCGCTTTGAAAAGGGAAAATGACAGGCTGCTCATCTTCCTGATGTTATTGATATTTTATTAAGTGAATGAGTCGAGCACGCAGTCTGTCTCATACTGTAAGGAGGCTTTGTGCCTGTTTAATGAGCGGTGTGCTGCTGCTGCTGCTGGACAGTCGAGACAACTGAGGAGCGGTAGAGGGAAGACCAATTTTTCTAACCAGCTCAATTCTCATGTTGTTGGACAGCAGTGAATAGATTCAAGACCGGTCCATTCGTCCGTTCTTTGTTAAAAGGGGAAAAAAAAAAAAAAAACTTCTTTTGCAGCTGTGTGTGTGTGTGTTTTGGGTGTGTGCATGAGCTGGGGAAGAGAACAAATGGACAGAATAGCTTGTTTCCTGTGGAAGTTGGCATAGCGGCATTGAGAGCTCAGTGGTGGTTTTTGTTTAACCCTCATATGGCACAGTGGAGCCAACAGCTGCACATTACCGGCTACCCAGTACACACCTACACTACCTGCCAGTCATGAACTACGTTGTCATTTTTCCGCTTTTAAACTAAACACAGGATTAGTTTTACCCTGTCACTTTTTTGTTTTTAAGCCTATGTATAGTTTCAGGTTTCACGTGAGACTGGTCTCCTTTTAATTCAGACACGTTTCTCGTTGGAACTGATCTCTCTTATAGATGCCAGCTCGTGTGTGTGTGTGTGTGTGTGTGCGTGCGTGTGTGTGTGTGTGTGTGTGTGTGTGTGTGTGTTTGAGTATACCGCCCTGGAGGTGGGCTTGGCAGTGTGACAATGTTGTGGTTGTTAGTGTTTTCCTGCAGGTTGAGATAGCTCATATCAGCAGAAAGAAAAATAAAGAATCATGCATTTGCATTGCTAGCAATTTGGCTTTTGTGGGTTGCTTTCTTTGCTTTGTTGTTGTTAAAAACCTTTGTTGTGCATGGTACCTGGCCGATTTATCGTGAAAAAAACAACAACACAGAGTTATAGTATTAAGATTTTTGTATGCACATTGAGCATAAGAGAGGTATTAACCCTGAAGCACTTGTGTGCACAGGAGTTTATTTGTAATATGTGATAATATATGTAAATATGTATGTATATAACCCTTAACTGGATGTGGAACTGATTGCAATAGACTAATTTATTCATCCTATTCTCGTATTGTTGTACTTTTGATATTTTTCTAACTCATGTTTTTCATTGTACAACAGCATTTATTGTGGAAGGCTAAGGAAGAATTTCATTGTACAGGGGAACTTATGACAATAAACGCCTTTGACTGGACTTGAAAATGCTAAATATGTATATAAGTAAAGTGAAGCAGCTGCCGTTGGCTTGAAATTATGTCAATTATAATGTGCTTCAATTGTAAAAATTAATAAATAATAATCATCAGAGCAACCATGGTCTCCAAAACATTTGTGAAACAAAATCCACTTCTCTGCTGTCTATTCATTAGTAGCTATCATTAATAGTTTCTCCAAAATGTGTCTACGTACACAACATTTATCACCGTCCTCGTTCTTGATCCTGTCACACACCTGCATAAGTCCTTTTTTTATGAATAGTAAATTTATTTCAAGAATATCACCCTTAAAAAAATGGTAATCAGCCGCAACTCTCTTGCAATGTAAGACCGGAGGACTAAGAGCCAGTCTGCATTCACATCTATATTTTATCACAGTTTTGCTGTGTAAGCAAACACAGTCAATAAACTGCATAATTACAGTCAATACACTGAAAATGATACAACCAGCCATGGAAGCATTGATGAACAAAAAAACAAAAAAAAAAGAAAAGAAAATCAGGGGTTTGCGGCTCTTATATTATGGCAGGAAATGGTTGTTGTCAAACAGAGCTGGTTGCTACTTAACGCACTTTTGACGAAGAAGTGCTGAAATCATCAACACAACTTTGTTCTGACCCTGTCATGAGACCACAGGTACAGTTGTGTTTTCACGGTCCTCTGAGTTACATGTTAATCAAAACATGCCACTTTGTTCACATTACTGCCAGAAAAAAAAAAAAAAAGAAAAAAGCTTGGTCAACTCGGCTTGTGCTATTCTGTAATCCATGTTGGTCATTTCAATTTAATTTGCTACTGAGCGCGAGGCATTTGCTGAGGCAAGCTATATCTTGAAGACATGCCTGCACATAATAATGTCCAGTCCGCTGGGGGAATTTATTCACCTAATGTGCATGCATCGCCACAAGCTAAGATTGCTTAATGTAATATAGTTATTCCTAAGTGGGATAAAGTTGTGTAAGTAAGGAATAATCCATAAAGCACAACATGGTGGTGCATTTGTAGTTATGGACACACAGAACTGCCGACCACTATTCATGGATTGTTGCCGAAAAAAATTAACATATTGTTGTTGATCAATTCAGACTGCAGGGTATAAAGAAAAAAACAAAAACATTTAGGTCTAGAGTTGTGATCATTAACGTTGGAGGCTTAAATAATATTACCGTTGAGTTGCATCAGTGAAATAGCCAATTCTTACATATTGCGCCTTTAAATATATATATTTTTTTAATAAATAGATATCTGGTGTCAGTTTTCCTGGTTCAATACTTGTGAGCAGTGACGGATTGTTTCCTTGCAGACATGAAAATCTCCAGACAGAGAATCCTTCCCTGGACTTTCCTTTTGTTGCCTGATTGACAGGTCAGTAATGTGCTTGTTAGGGCTGCATCTCGCAGACCTCAGAGTCGTCTTGATAATGAAATTCAGGAGAAACCTGTCCATTTGGCTGGATTTTTCAGCATGAAACGCACAAGCAACATACTGCAAGTGTATTCCGGTGTTTCATATGCAATGGGCATATTCGGTTTGGTTTAGTGAACATGATATACTACGGGACACAATGGCTCCATTGTTGGCATTATGTAGAGCTCAGCACTCGGCGTTTGGGCAGACGTGTAACATAAAAGGGCACGTTGGCATCACTAAATTAAGACGCCCTGTTCCCTGCCTCTAAAACACAGGCACACAGTGGAATACAGACCTTTTTTTTCATTCATTGAGCTGTATTGAATCGATTCGGTGTGTAACAGTGAGCTGGTCTCATTTCTCTGGTGTATTGATACTCTGACAGCGTTCGGCAACAAAGAAACCTTTCACTGTGTTTCATCTTTGGCGGAATGTTGCTGAGTTTCTCTATAGTATTTTCAGTTTGTGCTATATCACACTCAAACATACAGTTGGTGGACGCCTCTGCTGTCTTTGTTGCTGTACCATGTTGCCATAGTAACCTCCGCCTCTTGGATTTGTTGTTGTGTGATGAGCTGAGGTCAACTCGTTAGCATTAGAAATGCGACCTCTCTATTTGTGCATCAAAAAATACAGAAGGGAAAAAATATTAATCTCAACTTAAGTTTGCCGAAACAGTAGTTTATGGATTAAGGCCCTTTTCACACTGGGGGCATTTTCTTGTGCGATTAATTAAAACCTCATTTTTTTTAGTTTAAAAATAAACAAAAAAACTGCTGTTTTGAGTACTTTCAGACGGAAAGCAAATTTTATTAATCGAGTCATATCAAAATATATTTCGATCGCACATTTAAAAACAACAAGAGTGGACCAAAGTGCTTTACAGACAAGGCCAAAGAAAATAACGTCAACACAAGAGACAATACAAGTTCATGCATAAAAGATTCAAGATAAAAGTTCAAGATAAAATCCCTGAGCAATGGAAAAGCATTGCAAACAAAGACAAAAAGATTTGTTTGTCGTCACTCTATATTATATGGCAAAGGAAACAAAGTTATAAAAACAACGATGACTTAGGATGAGTATCCTCGAGCGCTAACAGCACAGACGGACTGCTATTTTTGTGGGATCCACCAATGGGGAACTGAAGCTGTTGTATGAATCTGTGCTCTCTTCAACTCCACCAGACTACTCTGATATAAAACTGTAATTTTACCTTACAGCACATGGAAGTTACCGGTCTACCACTGCTTCGATTTGTTTGTTTGTAACTGTGTTCCGACGAATTATTACGTCTAACCGATACAGTCCAGACTGGAGCAGCTGACATAACTCTGATGAATGCGACCTCTCTCTGCTTGTCAGCGAGCTGATCACTGCTGCAGTGACCCCAGAGGCCTGTTGGGGCCCTCTTAGAGCTCTGCAAGCGGCACCTTTTTTTATGCCAGTCCTGTTTGGTCTGTGATTAGTATCATTTTAATGTGATAGTATACCTGCGTCGCAAATTTGCAGTTTGATGCAACATTTTCACAGGCTAGTATTGTCAGTATTCTGAACACAATGACAAAATATAGCATCTCAGTCAAATTGACCTTAAACTGGGATTGTTTTAAACACAGGATCGCAGTTGACAAAAAGCACCTGCAAAGGCAGATTTTAAATGTAATATAGATGTGGAACTGGCTTGCATGTAAGCTTATGAGAAAATTACCCTACTTCTCACTTGATTTCTTCCCCCAGTGAACAGTTTCTAAATTAGTTTAAGGTCTCAATAAGCAGTTAAAAGTCCCATTTACAGTAAAATAGATGACAAAGCAGGGTATGCTTTAGGGTGTGGCTACACTGTAATTGACAAGTCGGTACCTGTTCCTCTGGTTCTCAGATCCAATTATGATAGAGGCATATTCTCCTTCATTTCATCCAAATATGGTCACTTCTGGCTCCAAAAAAGCAAGATGGCGATGGCCATAATGCCAAACTCGAGGCAACAACATGCTAGTCCACAAACTTGTTTTCAAAGCTTTCCATCTGCTCCTATCTCTGTGCCAAGCCTTGGATCAGTCTCTGAACACACAGATGACACTGATGTTAAAACATTGATGTTATATCTAACTCTGGGAAAGACGGGCAAACAAGCACATATTCAGAAATGCTTGAATGTGACATATTCATTCGGAAAAATAAAGTAAATTGATTGGATTGCTCAAACGTGAGTGTAGTGTAATGAACACAGGGCTCCGGAAGAGGAGAGAGAGGAACAAAAATTAATAAATCGGAGCACTGGTGCATTCATTGTGATATGATATTTCTTTCAAATGAAATCGAAACACACACCACTGACCCTCAATATTCCTCTACTAGCTGCTAAAATATAACATGATATTGGGTGGATTAGGTAAAGCTCCCAAATTGCAATCGATTGGATAAATATATGTATGTGCCCTATGATGAGTGTAGAGTGAGTCATCAAACATATCTGAATATTTTTCAGACAGAATGAGAGGGATTCTGAGATTGAAATACAACACGATTATAACTCTGACCTACATCTGACATAGAACAAGAAATGACTGAACATAGAAACACAGGTAGGCACTTAGAAAATTTATTTTGATGTCGCTGTCTCTTTTAATCGTCGAATTTTCAATGAATTACTTGACATGATTGATATTTCTGATTCTCAACAACCAAAAACATGTTTGCAGTGATCAGAGAAACACTTTATCTCCTCCCCTCAATGCAATTTAGAACAAAGCTGGCCATTTGTTTAAATCCTCCATTACACAAATAGACAGATCACGGTTTTCACTGTGGCCGACTATAAACAGCACCAAACAGGAACTAGGACACTTGGAAAAAAATGCAAATATCCACTAAGCAAGATAAAGAATCAGAATTTGATCCTCGTTTCTATGGAAGCAGAAATATGCTAATGTTTGAAAAAAGGGAGAACAAAAATTGAATACATTTGATTGACTCATTGTTGAAACCGTTTCCTAAGTGACCAGTCATTTCTTTAAAACACTTGTGTGTAATCCCCTGCCTGCCTGCATGGCACCTTTGGCCACAGCCGGTGGCCCTCCTTTCATCATTAACCTTTACCTCACTTTCAAATTACTGTATAATAGAGTAAGGTAATCTTTTGCTCTGCTTAGAGGAGACCTTTTGCACTGCATTTAGTTCATCGGTTTCTACAGTGTTCTTAAGATAAAAAAGTAATTTCTAATACACAGAAAGATAAGACCCTACGGAAACTCTTTCATTTTCTGCTGTCTGGCATTTTGAACTTAAGGCAGTATCTTTACTTTACTATCTGAAAGTCTCCAGACTATTATCCGCTGCATATTGTCATTGGCCCAGCTCTTTTTGTCTGAGAAACATACCTTTGTGTTTGTCGTGAACGAAAAAAAACTGTCTTTTCCGGGCTACCGACTCTGCATCGCATGAGGTGTTAAAGTACAGCTACAATAACTCAACCTGTGTCCTGGATAAAAGTGAACTCAAATAAAAATGATTCATTCATTGTCATTTAATATTAGTGAGGAAGTGAGGGGGAGACTCCTTCCTGCAGCTCTTCAGGTTTAAGAACGCGTGGTTGACAATTCTCCAGCCCCTGCAGCCATAGCCGTGTTCTCAGATCTGCCTCAAAGTGACTCATCAGCCCGCGGGCCCTCCGACGCTCCTCTTCCCAAAGCAGGTCTGCCTGTGCCAACGTCTCTGCTGGGGTCGCAGATTTCTCCGGAGCCCCAGAGCATCACACTTGTTTTACTTCAAGGATGTTTTTCGTTAAGGCAGGGTAAGGTCATCCCATTGCCTGCTCTACAGACACAATACACTTTTTGCTTGTGCACTATTTAAAGTGATCCCATGGGCCATCTATGGCTACCTGATTCACAAATACAGCAGAGAGGTCTCATTCTGGCTAAAAATCTGAAGCAGAACATAGAATATATGTGATTAACTTATGGAAATGAACTAACTAAAGAAACTGCACTGCAAGGCCAGCGGTGGATACTCGTCAGTTCAAAACAGTTCAACTCTAATTGTTTCCATCGTCGGTAATTCTTCTGAATAGATGTACTCCTTGAACGTTTCTTTGTTCTCTCAAGCTCTTTTAGTCAGAGTATATTCGATACAATACTGACAAAAGAAGCAAGATGTGTTGACTTTTTTTGCAAAGATCTCACATGTCCAACATTTGGGGCCAGAAACAATATCCTCTATACCAAAAGGACATTTTAAAGGCAACTGTGTGTCTGTACGTAGGTTCTTGCAAAACCACAGACAAGTTCAAACTTATGCTGCAACTGTCTGATTTTTAAGGTTGATCTTTCTATGTTTCTCATCACAAAGTTGTGTTTATGCTTTGGTTAGGTTCCCACACCGTTTATTTGTCTTAAAATACTGATACACTGTGCGTTCGCAGACGGAGATTGTGAGACGTCCTTTTTTTGGCCTCCAGATGTCATTACAAATATCCAGTGGTGCAACACGAACCGCGGTCAGCCATTTGGTAACCCTGTTGGCTTGAAAAACGCCGACACGATCCCCTCCACCTCCTGATGCAAATGGTTGCTGATATAACATGATGTCACGTTTGGTACAATTGTCAACCTTGGGCGTAACTGTGGTTTGCAGGAATATAATGTTAATGTTAATAATGTTATAAGACGTGATCCTGAAAGCTCCAAAAAGAATAGAGCTCAGCAGCAAAGCCTTTTTCATGAGGCAATATTTTCTTTCAAGGGTAGGCAATAGGCTAGCTACCTAAACTAGCTACCGTCATTGCTCAGCCGAGGGGTTCTGAGCTGAGGGGAGAATAAAAAAACAATAATTTCACAACAAGGTCTGTGGATTATTTTGATAAACAGGGTCATGGATTCTACAAGGGGACTTTGCTGTTGAGTTATGTCAATATTTGGTGTCTTCTAGTAGCATTATATTGAAGAAAAGGCATCTCTACTGCTGATATCTTGCACCTTTCACCTAACGATCTGGACAGATGAATAGCACTGCAGTATGTGCTTTTTGACTCTTGGGTGAACTGTCCCTTTTTCCACAATGCATAATCATTACAGCCATTTCACCCCGTTCTCCCATGTCTTGTCACCTGGAGCCTTACCTTCCCAACAGATTTAATTGATATCGATGTTTAGCAATCATCAAAATGCATTCTCGGGATTTACTGCCAACGGATAAACAAACTAAATTTGAAAAGCAGACCTCCTCAGCCGAGATCAGAATAAAGGGTGAAATCATCGTCGATGCCTCTAAATTGTTTTCATTAAAACACAGTGGATGGACGAGCGAGGAGCAAACGAACACAAATGAATAAATGAAAACCAGCGATGTGGCAAGGTGAGTTATGCATTATCAATTCAGTGTGATGGCTTCTGCTAATGAAAAAATTATAGTTAATAACCGACTTGTTTGTGGAAAAATACGAAACTCTTCTGAGCAGGATATTACAATGACAGTACATGGATAAAGGGCTTTTCGAAAAATCATTTAGCTGTCTTTCTCTGCGTGGCTGAGACTATTTTCTCCAACTTAAAAGCTATAAATTCAAAGAGCAATTTACTACAAAGACTCTTAGCAGTGATCCATCTGCACATAATGTTTATAGAAAAGTAGGTTTTAATACAGATTCCCCCTCGGCTCGATTCTTCTCGATGGCTGATCCCATTTGTGTTGGATTGGTGGATGAGCTCTGTCTCCGTTGAAAACCGCTGAAGAGACCTTGATAGCATTCTCCATATGTTCGGCTTAATGAATTCAAACATTACGCAGTCACTTGAGTGATGAAAGACTCCATCACTGTTGAATGTTGTCAATGCGTCACTACAACAAAAGCAGGGTACTGCGTTAAGAGTAAGACGCAGAGCCTTCAATGAGATTATGTGTAATAGAGGTCGAGGCGTAATACGGGAAATGCATTTATACGTGTATTTGATGCGCTATTATATGACTGTACATTAAGTGACTGAAGTTAATAGATGAGAGTCTTCTGCAAACAAAATGAAAGATGATTAAAAGAGATTCATTATAAATCTCTGCCATCTTTAAGCTCACATGCATTCAGTATTACACATCAGCCGTATGGCACACATTGCCCTCATCCAGTCACATGGCGCAGAAAACAAACATAATTAACATTTGACTAGTCTCATTAACGTGTGGTCTTTTTTTTTTCTTTTCTTGATGCAACTTTTATAACTGATTCCAGGGGAAAGTATAGAACTGGTGAGAAAACTGTGCCAACGTCTGTTTGTTTGAATAATGAACATGACCTGCTAAGGTTGAAAAAGACGCTACTCTCGCTTTAATTTATGAAGCTTCACCCTCGGGGTAACAGAATATAATATTTCTCAAATGACTTATTGAAAAACAGCCGTATTGTAAAACAACAGGGAATAAATGTGACATGTGTGTGTGTGTGTGTGTGTGTGTGTGTGTCTGTTTATAGATAATACAACAGACTTCTATATATGGCTTGAGTGCAGTAAAATGTCATAATTTACTTGCATAGAGGCTGTTGTCTTGCACCAAGTTCAGTGTGTATTATTCTGACAAGTCAGTCTTTACTGGGGTTACTGAAGGACAAGAAGCACACGCACAGCGAGCGAGCTCTGCAGAAAAACCCAATAAAACTGTAAAAAGGAACATTAACAACATTACCGATGGTATATGTAAGCACTGTTTACTCAGCTGTTAATTTACCCACTTAAAGCTGTGCAATCCGCTCATTTGAGTCACTAATCACCCTCCAGTCACACATGATGCCTGTAACAGCACCCTGCTGCCACATAACCTGACTAAACAGCATGCTGGGGAGTCATCCAGCCAGTGACCAACTCCCCCACCGCCCCACAGAGCAAGAGAAAAAATCTGCCACCACCATGTGCAATGCTCCGTGCACGCCCAGCTACAAGCCTTGTGGCCCACATCAAAGACGAATGGGCATCGTTAGCGTTAGAGGGTTCCACTCACCTGATGGCCACACACAGTACATTGTGGCTACCTTTGTTGTAGCTGCTTTCCTTTCCTTTAATATAAAGCATCAAGGACGTATTTTGTTGATGAGATGTTGAAAAGTGACGGTATCGGTAAGTTGAACTTTGCAGAGAGCTGTTTTTTGATTCCTGGTTTGTGGAAAAAATGGAACCATTTCAGTCAGAGACACTCTAAACCAAGATATTGGCCATTTATAGAAAATGAATTACGTAATATTTCCCAGAAAAAAGGCTCTGCTCTGTGAGGGCAGCTCTCAAAACACGAGCAGCGCAGAGGATTCTGCTGAGAGAGCTGAACCCCCATAATAAACACATTCGTGAACATAATTCTTTGTTAGGTCAGGAACATGAGGAGGTTTTGGGTGGTGGAGGGAGCTGCAGCAGCAAAATGGAGTTGATAGGTGCGCTACAGTGATAAGTCTCAGCTTGCAATGTCTGCGCTGTGAACAGTGGCGGACTTGGGCTGTCCAGAGACTGACTAAAGACCGTCACAGTTTAGACAAAAGTACCCAAATGCATCCGAAAAAATCCAAACGTGTGAACAATGAAATGGCGGATGAGACAAACTGGCAACAAATGGCAGGCAAAGGATGATACAGTAGTGATACAAAAACCGAGCGCAAACTGGAAAACCCACGGGGAACAAATCAGTAACACAGGGAACAGGCACAGGAGATGCAGGGCTGACACGAGGGCAAAAACAGATGGACTAACAAAGAGTGAGGGAACAACACAGAGTTAATACAAACTAAACTAACGAGGGGATGAGGTGCAGGTGGAGAGACACTGGCAACAGGGTAGTGCTAACGATGTTGAAGTGAGTAAGTTGTGGGAGAAAAATCAGTCTGGGGAGGAGCAGCACAGGAACACAGGAGGGAAACAGGAAAACACCGGGAACACAGGTGAGCAAGAAACAGAAAGGGACAACGACACAAGAGGATATAACTGCTAAATAAAAGAGGAAATAACTAACCAAAAACCAAAACCATGACAGGCACCAGCTGTATGTGGTGCAGTAACGCGCAGAAACTCAAGATGCATTGAAGTCATTCCAAAGCGTCAGCTGGTAATGTTTTCACCTTGTGAGTCTGTGTGTGTGTGTGTGTGTGTGTGTGTGTGTCATCATGGCAAAATGTGGTTGCTGAGACACTTAGTGTAGCGGGAAGTCATGCTGAAGCTATTTTGAGCAATTTGGCAGGTGTTTATATGTCTGTCTAAGGACAGATTTTTGTCAGCACGTTTGGAACACAGCCGTGCAAGATACACTCACAAAACTTTACAGGTGTGCAGCTGATGATCAAAATGAAGCAGCCGCAGTTCGGTCCAACTATGGTGGACTGAGTGATGCCTACGAAGACGGCGTTGCAACAGGCCGACCGAGAAAAAGGTCACGGTGCAGTTCCACGTGCTTGGCTGTTAGCATGAGTTAGAATTTTGCTATGTTTCTTTGTGAAACGAGGATGGACATGGTCCGTACAAGGGGTCCCGTGGGAATGGCCGAGGAGGGGATAGCCTCATCACCTGAGTTGTGGGAAGCTGACAGGGTTATAACAGGTCAGGAATTCATATGAGGGGCATTTCTCTTTGCCTAAGGTGTTAACAGAAAGGTAGATAGGCTGACAGTAATGGTCCAGTAACACATCAAAGGGTCACTGCCCCGGGGAAGGCATGATCAGCACAAACATCAGAGGATCATCGCTTAAGGGAAAAGCCTGAGCCAAAACTGTTATAAAGTATGCAACCACTGTTCTGTTGTACATAAGTCAGGAGATCTGGAAGACTGCAGAGAACACTGTGGCTCCTCTCTCCATGCTGCTTGTGTTGAAGAGATCTGATTCATCACACCGACTCCGCACTCCTCAAGAGAATAAGCAAATCTCAGACTTCAACTTGGAGAATCTCCCTGACATTTTGGTGACAAGGATGGGATGGACGCTCTGCTGATCGACGCCTGAGCCTGGACTGAAAGTTGAACTGCCAGCAGGAGTCTCAAGTAGACTCAGGGAGATTTCTGCTCCGTCAACAGGATGGGATCCCAGTGCAAGGCACCAGTGGCGGACGGAGGACAGACCATCTGTTTTACTGAGTACAGTGTTTGAATCAATTGCTCTATTGTGAAACCTAGGTTTGTTAAAGTAGGAGGGATTGCCCAACTCACACTTACAGCCCACATTCATTTTGATCCAGTCATGAAACTTAAAACAGGTTTATAGTTGAGATGAACACGAAGCCCAAGTTTAAATATGAATGTTATCCAACTCATCAGTACTTAGTGCTCATGGGTCACAACATTAACATATTGATGGGGATTGCAGCTTGTTGTGGTATCTAGTTAACGCCAGAGACCTTAAACACAGAGAGTGACCTCATCTCCATTTACTCAATTTTTTTTTAAGCAATGGAGGTTTGTGGAGCCTCATAATAGTTCCTGGAACTGCAAAACCTAGCAATCAGTAAATCATGTATTAAGTACAAACTGCCAAACATGGTATTCCTGCCTCTATATTCATGCATTTAAATTGCCCGCTTACACGTTCGTGGAACTATCTGAAGTCTCCATGATTCACGTGATGATCAGCATTTTGAACTTCTGTTGCCGCGGATCTCTGCACTCATGGGCTCTGGTTAAGACTAAAATTGCTTTATTATGTGACTGAGATTTAAAGTCTAACTACTGCATCTCTGTAATAAAACAGACAGTGAGTAATTAACTATCAAACAGTTTAGAGACACAGTTTAGAGGCACGTAGAGGCTGACTAATTTTCTACCGAATGTAGCACATCCTATATGGCCCTGCATTGCATTTCCTCTCTTCCAGTGCATAGGCACCCATTAGTGCACTGCATCACATTTTCTACACTAGATGGGTGCCCCTAGAAGCCACTTCACATTGGGCCACCATAGATGGCACTTCACTGTGTTTTATCTACCAGAGAGGTTATAGAAGAGAGCACTTTTGATGTTTTTGTGTTAACATGCGGGCGCTCCCACCCTGAACCCGCCAGAGTGCATGCACATGATTGGACTAGCCACACGGCTTCACGATGAGTTGATAATTGTCACACATTTTGAAAACAGCTAATATCAATCAACCAGTACAAGCACAACTTCAGTCTGAACTGCCTGAACTTACCCTATGCTTCAATGGCGTGTGCTTAAAGTCTGAGTCACACAACAATCTTATAGTAACCAACCTTTTTTTGGGATGATTCATCTTGCAGAAGCTCAGCCCAGAACACTCGACCGATCAGTTTCGAGCACAAGCACAATGCATTTACATTAGTCACATTAGCTGGTGCACTTCTATTACTCCCATCTCTTGGACCGGCTTCAATTCTGCCTGAACTTTTTCTTGTTTAATGTTCTGGCGTCTGGGTGCTTAATGACTGCAGCGTATGGCCAGGGAAAAGTTCAGTCGAGTCTATTTTTGGTTTGTCTTCTAACAGGGAGCAAGCACATTAGCCAAACACTGTTGCAAATATCAGCGTTACTACAGAAACATGCGCCTTCTTGATCCAAGCTCTCAGCGGGTGAAGCTGGCTGTAAAACCTGTGCGGCTCCTCCCCGATCTTCACCTCGCATTCATCATCCTCTACAGGTGTTATGTGTCGATGAGCGTGTCTCCAGTAGTATCTCTGTGCATCTGCTCTCAGGTTCAGGGTGTATTGGATTTCAGCAGTAGAGGGCACAGTGGCACCTTCAAAGAGCCCAATAGATTGACTGGTTTAATTAATTGAAAGTAATTCGAACCGTCCTCTGCAAGGAACGTCCACACCCACAACCTACATGATTTTCAAAGATAAAAGGTAGCCTACATACAGCAGAAACCCCTGGTTAACACTCAACATCTTCATTATGTTGCGCCTTCAACTAATACTAGATTCAACATAATGTACGCAACCTCTGAGGACTATAGCAATTTCCAAATCATGGTCATAAATTGCCTGTTTGAGGTCTGCAGTGATGCAAGTCCTTGAAATTTGATATTCCTGATTTGCTGATGGCCTGCAGCTTGCATGTGGTGAAAAAAACCAAAAAAAAAACAGCAGAGCACTCAGATCTATTTGTTGTTTTTCTTTATGTTTTTATATCCACAAATCTGGAGAGACCGAAGTCTGTGACGACGTTGATGGCACGAATCTGCAATCTTTTCAATGTGAGAAACGCGATAACAACTCGGTCGTCAGGATAATATGCTAGCAGTTTTCGTTTCTGCAGGCCGCTAGTTCACATTTGTACCTGTCATTGACTGGATATTTTTAAGGCGACCTGAAGACAATTTTCCAGTGATTGTGACAGCAGATGTAACGGTTACACGTCACATTCTCCTCTGCACTCCCCAAACTCAGAGCTACATAATATGGTGTCTCTCACATAGTTTCCCTTTTCACTTAAATATATTAGCACATAATTAATTGAGATTTTGTAGAATAATGTTTCATATTCACGAATATTCAGAAGTAAAACAAAATGATGTTGCTGTCTCTGTTTCCAGGAAAGATAAGAAATACAATTATTTCAAAAATCAAACAAATGGTTTAGCTCAGTTTCCAGATTCATTTCCAATTTACTTCCAAAAAGAACTAAATGAATTCTCCTTTATATTTTCCGGTTGCTTTGGTACATTGAGAGTCCTCAAACTGAATCTCTCTTTCTAGTCACATCTGTTTAAATCGCAGTGGACGAATTTCAATCAAGGACTGAAAGAATCAATCAGACGAGATGGTCTTTTCCCCTCTTTCTCTTCCTTTTACTGTGAGGACCATCCACACATCCCCTGTGGACTATGCCTGTCTAAATGTGGACCCTCTCACATTATTAAATGTGTCAGGCAGTAGTTGGTCTGTACATCACTGCAGTGCTGTCAGTAGCCTGGGGGCTTCCGGTGGGTGTAGTTTCCTGACAGCCTCTGGATTTGATCTCTGATCCCTGTTTTTTTTTCTTCTTTTTTTTTCTTCCTTTTTAACATGCATGAGCGCAACATTAACAGTTACAGCTTATGATCAAATCTACCTGAGACTGATTCATTCAACAGGCGCAGGTGTGCTGTTCATCAGAGTGTGGGCGGGTGTTGTTGCTGGAGCTGGTGGTCAGATTTTAGAGTCTTCTTTTTTGTTTTGTTTTTTTTGCCATGGCCAAAAGTGATGCTATGAGAGTGGCTTTCTTTTGGCCTGGAAAACCAAAACAATGAGCTGAAAGTCACTAAAATTCCTAGAGTTGATAATCGCGTCGATTCATGTACACGTAGCCATGTGATTCATTATTAGCAGACATATATTGATAATTTGAAAGTACTATGAGATGTGTTCTGAAATTAATGAAACAGTCCCTGGTGCCTACATATGACCTACATAAGCAAACGAGAGCATCAGCATGAGGATTAATATTTCCAATCAGGTTTTCTCAACACCTGCCACCAGCTCCTCGTGCAGACAGGAAGATCCTGCTTTGCGGTGAGTAGCTATATTTTGTGGTTTGACCGTGTAGACACAACCACCTTTGTACACAGGGGCAAAAATCAACAAAATATCAAAGTTTGTTAACGTTAAAGCTGATCCGCTCTATAAAATGATGTCAAGGCTCTGTCTGTAAGGGTCATCATCTGTCAGAGTTTGAAACTCTTCATTATAGTTTTAGTTTTGTGTTTATGTGATGCATACTAAATTGATCAAGTATATTGGTATATATACTTACAGGGTTATGTCGTTTCCTGTTTCATTTTGAAGTTCCGCCCTCATGTGTCATGTTTTGCCCTTTTCGCTCCTCACCCATGGTCTCTTTGTAATCAGCCCGTCTATTCAGGTCCGTGTCTTCCCCTCCGTCTTTGTCAGTTCGTCTGTTCTGTTATGCCATCGTGTTCCTCTCTGTCCCATCTTCCGTCATGTGTTTTTCTTCCCGTTTTTCCCCGTGTTATTCCTGGTTTGTACTTTACCCTTTGATTTGTACTTTGCTTTTTCAGATGTACTTTGCTTAGCTTCAGTGTTTGGTCTTTGTATTTTTGTATTTTGTATTTCACAGGTGTTGTATTCTAGCTTTCATTATTAAAGCTCGCTTTAAGTTCAGTTGCCTGCCTGCTTGTTGTCTTGCATCTTGGGTCCCGTTTTGTTAAAACCTTAACAACGTGATGTTTGTTTGTCTGGGCTGGATGTCTCTCCCGCTTTCTCTCTCTGTCTCCTGTGCACCCAACCAGCAGGGTTGTAATTTGGATGTGTTTGCATTTATTTAGATCCACTTTTGTCTTTGGATTTGTTTTAATTTGGTAGTTTGGAAGTCTTTGCCTGTGTGTGTGGTCTCCCTTTTTGTTGCGACTTTCTGAGCGGTGTAGTGACACACATTGTGAGTTTATTCCTTGTCGAAGTGATTTTCGTTGCCATCTATAACCTTGATCTTTTCCTGACCTTAACCACACCATTGTAGAAATCAGAGATATTGGTGAAAGCAACAATTTTGATAACTTGGCACTGGACATTAAAAATGGTTATCGCTGAACAAAATGCAGGGTTTTGCAGAATCATCCAGTATCTTTGTACTGGCAGTAGCATTGGAGAATAAACATGCTTAGACAGTGGGGGGGAGGCCCCCATGGTGGAACCCCTGAAGCTTAATCCAGCAATGAATACTCACCAAAAAAAAAACATTTTATATCAATGTTAAGCAGAAAGTGAGCACATCTGAAAAATTGTACAGGAAATCTGTGTGAACACTCAACTGCGACAAGCACTGTATCTGAGGTCAATGTTGGACCAGAAGGTCAGACCGTTCAAGGGTCAAAAATGTTGCCAATTCACTTTCTTCCACTTGACTTAATCAGTTGACAAATTGTTCAAGCTATGCAGTCACACTTGAATGAGCTACATGCTTTTGTATGCAAAAAATGTAATTTGAGAAAATACTCACCTCAAAATTGTACTTAAAGGTTAAGTCCATGAATTTTTTTAAAGTGTGTTTACAGGTGTTGGGGAGAACTCCTGCACCTTGTCCGATTGTTTGTTTTTGTAATTTTTACTGATGTTGATATATTCCAAAATCTCAGCAGGCAACTCTGTGAGTGAAATATTTTTACTGATGGAAAGAGAGGGGAAAAAAGCCCCAAGATGAATAACCACAATGATCCTTCAACTTCCTCTTGTATGAACATCTTTTTCTACAGTGCAGTGCTAAAGTGTCACACGCTTGTCCCCACAGCCTCTAGCTTCATCCAAAGTCACATCCAGTATCTGCGGCGCAAAGAAGCGGGAGTCTTAATTAACATGAAGGTGCTTGAAAGCTTTGATGTCGAACATGATCAAAAAATGTTGAATTCTCCCAACCAAACAGGCTCCACTGGCTTTACCCTTTTTTTCATAAATAGATGCATCTCATGTTTTCTCGTCATTGCCGGCAGAGATGTTGTTCAGTTTTGTAGCCCAGTAATAACTCTCCAAAGGACTGGCTGTCTTTTTCTATTGAACCACGAGTGTATTGTTTGTGATTATTAAAAGCATTCCTTTCTTCTGATAAAACAAAGGATGATTAGTGTACGCTCATATCTGTGGTCACTGTCCCCAGGTGGAATCAGTCGATGGGAACTGTCACAGGCTGATTTAATTTCCATAGGCTCGTTCAAAAGGGACTCTGGGAAAAGCCCGCACCCCGGTCTCTCTCTCTTCATTACACTCCCAGTGCACATTCCCTTCATTTCTACAGACAATCCATCTGCCGCTCTAAACCCTGTTTTGTCAAGAGTTGTTAGCCGCTCGGCCCCAGGGATGAGCACCGCAGGCTATTATTAATCTTGTTTGTTTCGTGTTTCTCTGTCTCTGTGCAATAGCAGGATTGAATGCCCGGCGGACTTTCTCTTCCACAGACATAATCAGTGATGTAAGTAAGTGCAGATTATTATTGAGACTTGTGAAGGAGGACTGCCTCTGAGGTCTACAAGTGTCACCTTGTGAATGATTAGATATTTGCACAGAAGCAGTTTTGCTCTTGTGGCATTGAATTTCTATTAAATTAAGTAAAAATACAAGGGGCAACACTGAGAAAAAGGGATGCTGGGAGATAAGCTGCATCAAAAGAGCTATAGAGCTGTGGTGTCAAGAGTTAAGAAAGGAATTAACTGTCCTGCAGTATAAGACATAAACACAAATGTAGCTTAACTTTGTATTATTTAAATGTCTGCTTTGTGAGTTAAATACCAAGGGGAATACTCCTGCAAATGGGATTTGTAGCTATTAATTAAACACCTTCAGCAAGTGTGATTTCCAGTTAAGTTATGCTGACCAGTTGTTAATACCGTGAAGCCAGTGGTGGGAAGAGCTGACTGAGTCAGATCCCTGATAATCACGATCTTGTCAGAAGCAGAAGGGGGCAGAGGAGAAGGACACTGCTGATTCTGGCTGCAGCTGCTTTAATCTAGCCAGAGGCACCGCAGATTTCTGAGCACTCATAATCAATACGTTTACACCCATGGTTCTCATGTAAGTGAGATCTGATCTGGAATCAATCCCACTTTGGTGACTCCGATGCCTTGCTGACCTCATCTTTTTTCCATCACATTAGCATCGAACAAATGAGCCGTATCCCCCCTCGCGCTGCCATTCGCTCCCACAGACATCTTAGGGAATCAAACTGCAAAGAAAAATGATTGCAAAAATACACTGCACAGCCGCTGCTTTTTCTTTCAATTTAACTACTGCGTAGTTCCCTGAACTCATAAATCTGTTGTCACTATATAATTGAGTTTCTGCAAAAACAATGCACTGAATAATAAAAGAAAATCTATTTTAAGAGTTCAGCTTGAGCTCGGTGGAAAATACTGCAAATCACAGCACTTTTTGCTTGAGCCAGTTGAAGGAAGACTAAACCACCATTTCGAAAGTTATTTCCAATATTCAGAGGCTCTGCAGATTAAAGTTTTTGAGATAGGTAATTTATGATAATCCACACCTCGTTTTGCAGCGACACACCTCTCAGTATAATGCACAGTGAGGCTGAGGCTGTCTTGTGCAGACATTTATGGTCTTTTTGTCTAAAGTGACATACAAATGAGGTACAATCCAAGCCAGAATAAAGGGGACATTAGTGAGTAAGTGCCTCAACACTCAGCTCCATGTTCCACCTGACGAAAGGGCTTCTGGCTTGCAGGTGCATGAAGTAACATGTGCCAAGAAAATTACTTTTTTTTTGAGAAAAGGCAAGAGAGGGATTGAGAGATAGACAGAGGGAGAGAGAGAGAGAGAGAAAGAGAGAGAGAGAGAGAGAGAGCACATAGTACTCTTGTCTTCAGGGTCTAAATTGTACTTGGTCCAAAACTTTAGTTATGGACCAAGTACCTGAAAAGCTAATGACAACACCCTCGGCTGTACTTTGTATTTTATGCTCATTAGCAGATGTTAACATGCTAAGATGGGAAACAAGGGAAACATTATGCCTGCTACAGCATTACCATGTTGAGATTACTGTCACTGTGAGCATATTAGCATGGTGGCAATAGCATTTAGCTCAAAGTGCTGCCGTGTCTAAGTACAGACACAGAGCTGTTACCATGTAGCCTGTGTGAAAGAAACAGCTAGTAGTTTAACTGCATTTTGCAGTGGCTTGCTCGCATGGCGATTCAAGTAATTACAACACTTTTCTCCCGTCTTTTGAGCGGTTAACTATTGAAACTACCAACGCATACATTCAAACTTGACAAGATGCTCTCGACCTAGTGAGATTAAGGCACTCAGACAACTTTGTTATGGTCAGGGAAACTGTTCTGTCACACTCTCTGAGCCAATATACTGGCTCTCAGATTATTTTTCTCCTATAGACGGCCTATCAGAACCTTTTTTCTACCACAGTATCTTACAAGGTAAGTTTCCTGTGCAATATACTACTTACTTACTTTTACTTTTATATTTCAGTGCTTTTTACATGTCTGTGTATTTTCTGTGTGTGATTTTTTAAATTAGATTTTAGAAGGAGCATGTGTAACATACACAATTTCCTCCACGGGGATCAATAAAGTATTTCTGATTTTGATTTCTGATTCTGATTTTGGTCACCAACAATCACAGCTGGAGATGTCCTGACTTTCTGTTGCAACAAACACGACTAGAAAATCGCACCAGATGTCTCCTTACAAATATCCGGTGGTGTCACACTTACAAATGTTTAAACACAGTCTTAAACAGTGGTCACTGGCTTGGCAGCCTTCTTGCCTATAATGCCACCATCATCCCCTTCACCTCCTGATATGTTTATAAGGTCATAAACATGTGCTGTGAAGCGGATGTGAAATGTTTTGCGCAAACGCCAATATGGAAGTAGTTTGAACTAATTTTTTCTAAGTCGCTTAAGTTAATCAAACTAGATCTCCAGTGTTTAGAAATTGGTAGTTTGAAAATGTCTTCATTGTGTTTGAATGCAACAAATATGTACTCAACGTTTGACAGTGATAGCAACAGTAATTGCTATCCTCTCATAATAATTAATTCTAATATTGTCAGTTATTACTGCCGAGTCGGGTCCAAAGGCCTACTGAAGATGTCTTCATGGAGTCAAATCAATGTTATTAAGCTGAAAGATGTCACTTAGAGCAATGTATGTTAGTAATTAGTCTTGTTCTATGACTGTTCTGTTAGCGGACTCCTACATACCAGCAGCTTTCGTTGGGGAAGGGCCAAATGGCATTTGGCACCCAGACAACACATACAGACTGTATATAAGGCCAACGGATACACTGCTCATTTGCAAACTCTGCTGTAACTCTGCTGCAAACATTTTCTGCTTCTACAGCTGCTGCTGCTTCCCACATAACATTTTAGTAAATGTAGCATTTGATAAGGGGTTATTACCGTCACCGTCCAATCTGGGCTGTGTTGAGCCTGGCGTACGTTTGCACAAGGGGGGATGAAGGCAGAGCTCAGATGTCAGCTTTGTACATAAACTCTATGTGACTTGGCAGACGAAATGGCCCAACCAGTATTTTGCTACAACCTTGTAGCGAAATGAATCCTTCATGTTTAGTTCAGAGCCTGTTTCTAATCAAATCATTTTCACTCAGCTTTATTCAGATTGGTTTCATGGAGAGTGACTAAATACTGTTATGACAGTTTTAATTGTTTGCAGACTTATTTGCAGTGATACAAAATCACTTGTGAACCCCCGGCAGCGTTTGAAGCGAATACCTCATTAAAACAGGTTTTGTTCCTGACCCCGGTGTGATTACCCATGGAACAGTTTGCAGCTACATGCATGAAAAAGCCATTAAAGAGTGGGTTGGAACAAAAGACTGACATCTCTCAAAGCGCTAAATTATAATTGCATCCTTCAGATGAAGAGAGCAGCAGAGTAGCTATAGAATTTGATTTCTATGGTGTCTACATTGGCATGGATATACTGTAAGTGGTGAATCAGTTTAGAATTTTAAGGATTTATATTCATTACTTTTATATCTTGCTGTCGAGGCTGACATTAATTTCAGCATTTGTGAATCACGTGCACCACATACATCACTTCCTCTTATAGCATGTTGAAGCCAAGTTTAAAACCAAAGTGCAATAGTGTTTTTTTTCCCTCTGTTACTCACAAGATAATTATTTTTGTGGGAAAACATAAGAAATAGAAGAGATGAAATGAAGCATGATGTATTTTACAAATCTGCAAATTTTACAAGTGAGTGAACATATTTGAAATTTCCTTGAAATTTGCTCCCAATTATCACAATAATAACCTCAAATTTCTTGAAAATGACCCCGACATGGTTTAATGACAAGTAGCTGCCGAGTTATTTAATACATTTCATGGATACTTCCAGCTGGTGTCTGCTTAACATCTGCTGATCATGTTATTTCAATTTCCAAGTTTTCGTGCAGTGTCTGCCGGTCAGTACACTGAAGTACATTTAATTGATCCCCAACAAACAGCATCAGAATGGTTACTCAGGACGTGTAATAAGTTACTCTTTGCTTATTATTGGGTTGAAAGGAAACAATATTACTTCACTTATTACTTGGTCATTACTACTCAGTAGCTGCCATGTGTACACATCATCATAAGACAGTCGACCAATGACAAAAAACCAAAAACGTAACGCTGTGTACCTTAGTAAAGTAACTGTAACATTATTACTTGTTTTGAATTGTAATCCTCAAAACTACACGCTACGGGGAAACATAATAATATCACAGTAATATATCACTTCACATTACTGTATTTGTGAATAAACAAACAAACAAACAAACAAACAAATACATTATCAAAAATCAAGTGACTATTTTAAAAGCCATTTTATGAACTTCTTAAATTTTAATGAAGCATATTAATAGTTTTCACACCACTCAAGTTCAGTGTTTTCAATTACAACATTAGCAAATAAATTCACAACAGGAAAATAAGTTAATATTCATATTAATTTAAGTTCCTCCATATAATAACTGTGAACTGGACTCACTTTAGAGGTCTGCCGAAGGGGAAGTTAGACAGAAAGTAGTTGTGAGGAAATGTGTGAAAGAAATTACCGGCTATTTATTAACTGCTTTAAAAGCAGGTCATTGTGGCGCCCCAGTAGCTCAGATAGTAGTGTGAACTCCATGTATAGAGGCTGTGTCCTCACTGTAGCAGCCCATGGTTCATATCCAGCCTCTCATCACCCAATCTCTCTCACCCCATCTCCTGTCAGCCCTCAGCTACATGATCTAACAAAAAGCCATGAAAAGACAGAAAAACATAGCAGATCAGTATAATTTATTTATGTCGGAGTAATTTTCAATAATTTTTTAGGTAATTATTATGGTGACTTGGGGGTTACCTCACTGAAATTTTAAACAAACAAATTTCAGATAATTACCACCTACTTACAAGGAAATTTCCGGAACCTGTAAATGAAGTGGTATTATACTCTCTATTCCTCTCATCTAATTTCCCTCTATTCTAATTTGTTTATTATTTCATCAACTTGTAATGTAAATGTTTTTTTTCCTTTCTTTCTTATTATTTTGCAGTCTATTCTCTTACATCAAAGACCTTGCTCGGGGTTAAGTGGGTGGAAATGTTTTTTCGGACTTCCCGGTGCAGAGTCTCTCTGCAAAGTGTCTGGATGCGCAGCATGACTGTCGACCGTGTACCTGTGTACCTAACCTGAGGCGAGGTTTTAATGAGCATTTACAAAACAAAGAGAGCGTTGCATATCAATTGAACGGATACTGCCCTCTAGAAATGAGTGCTTGTTTAAAAACTATTTGACAGTTAAAGATCAAAATCAGCAGTAAGGAAAAACATGTTCTTTTTCAAGACCATATTGCACCCACTACTTAATAATGCATATGTTAATCAGTTTTCAGTATGAAATAAAAATTAATCTTTTAAATATTCCACTGCATACAGCAATCTCATGGCTGTAGGGGCTTTTCCCAACGAGACTTCAGGACTCTTTTTTTTTATGCATGCCAAAGACAAAAATAAAGAAACTTTCCAAAGTATCTCTTCTTGTTAGATAGAGTAATGAGCTCCATGTTAAGTCATGAGGAAATGCTCTAAGGCAGACAGTACACGCTGAACAATAAAAATAACATGACTCTTATTGAGACAAACAAACTTGTGACGGATTCAAAAGTCTTTGTCACATGGCAAGGAGTGCTGAGGCTTTTGCATCACGCAATTTATTTCCATCCATTAATTTTGGTTACAGCCTCACAGTAAAAGATAATAATAATAAATAAATGAAACCACGTTACAATCATCACTTCTTTGGACAGAACAAGGGAAACCAAGAGAACAATGGGACACGTAGAAAAAACAACATAATCAAATGTTATTTGATTATCTTGCCAGAGGACCCTTCCTGACCAGGACTTTGTTTGTCCCGCACTAATTGAGTCAATTTGAAATCAATTTGAGAGGAAGAAATCTTCTCCAATTAATTTTCTACCTTGACAAGCTGATTAGAAAGCTCTCCTACCGCCTTCAAAAGGTGAAAAGGGTTGTATGTCTTTGTATTTCTGATTAATTAAATGGTCGGTGTATACATCTATAAAATGATGAGGTGTCAACATCAGTCCCCTGTATTCATGGATTTGAATAATAACCCTAATTAACGGGGCGATAAGTAAGAACTTTAGTATAAAAAACATTTAAAAATGTCACTAAAATAATCAACAGAATGTGAATAAATAGCAGTTTTGACGTTATGATGTCTATGTCTGGTGCTGCAGAGATATCTACTGAAGTTCCCATGCTAACCAGCTAGCATTAACCCGTTCCGGTCTATAGCTCCTGTTCTAGCTGTGTGAACACTCCCTTGGTCCCCAGGCTCCCAGTCCAGACCACTAACTGCAAGGCTAACTGAGCTAACTAGCTAAGGGCTAACCCAGTTAGCAGCAGTTAGCAGTCGCTCTGGTGTTGTACTGCACCCTGTGTTTGTTTTTATTATGAATTTGACAGGTGGCCAAGATCATATTTCTACCCCAACAGTAGCGACTGATTTTATAAACCTTTACAGTTGCTTATGATTTTATGTAGCATTTCATTGTTTGTTAACAATGAAAAGTCTATTAATTAAAATGTTACTAACCATACATGTACAATTTATTAATGTTGACTATTGTAAAGTGTTACAAAGTGATGTGAGCCAGATGAGCTGATTAATGCACTTGTCTTCTGCATGGACTCTTTGTGGACTCTAATAGCACGTCATGTATCTGCATTAATAGGTAAACACTATTCTGGTGTTGCTGAATATGTTGTGGAGCATTTATTCAGGAGGAGACCACTGACAGGGACAGCAGGGCACACAGCACCCAATTATCCAGTACGGTGTCACTGATGGTTGGTGAGTTGGTGTTATTGTGTGGATAACTGTTGCAGGATACTTTTCCTGTGCGTGTGTGAGCTGCTTCAGCTATGGCTTATATAAGTTGTTGTGCCAGTGGGTCAGTAGGTCGTCCTGTTGATCCGCAGTGTCTTGCTGCAGATTATGGAGACATTATATTTGTAAGTTTGTCAGAGAGACATGCTCACACTGCAGTGGAGTTTTGTGTTTGGTTCAGGCTTTAGCGCTCCACTGATACACTGGGGTTTAATGTTATTACCTTTAGTAACTATAGGAGAAAGGATGAGCCATCTTGAAACGAAGCAAAGGGCGATTTTTCACTTGACCACTGGTATAAACTCACTTCAGAAAGATTCTCTAGTTGTGATGTTGTATCCAATGACCATGCTGGATTAGATAGATCTGTGCCTAACTAGACCATAGAGCCCTCCACGTGCACAACTGACGATGAGGAGCAAGTACGCCGTATTTGATGAGTCAAGAGTAAGAATGTGTTGCTCTCTGTTGAAATAGAAGCCAGTTGTAGATTGGAAGCTACAGACTTGGCCTCGATGATGGTTCAACAGATTATCAGTTCGGCCATTTAATGGATCTGATATTCTGCATTTTTCCACAATTATTGGAATCTGTTTTGTTTTTTACACTTCACGAGTATCACTGTCACTTTTTTCTTCATGATCTGAATCTGCACAGTAACCAGTTACTAAAGTTATAAAATAAATGTAGAGGAGTAAAACGTAAGTTTGCCTCTCAAACGTAGCAGAGTAGACGTAGCAGAAAATGGTTTTGAAATATGCAAAATGGTACCTTTGTGAAAGTATCGCAGTAAATGTACTCATTTAAATTTAAACAGCAGTTACTCTAAATTTTGATGCAAAGATTTTCATTTTACCGCGAAAATGTATCAGGTGTCCTTGATTACTATTAATTGGTGTCTCTCATAGAAAAGAAAAAAAAATTCAAGTCCATCTGCTAAAATGATCACTGGCGGGCAGGAATGCCTGTTAACAAATCCCACTGAGATCACTGAAAGGTGATGATAAATTCTAATGCTAATTGCCTTTCTGCTTGAACTTGGGTTAAAAGCTTCATTTTAGATACACTCAACAATTCTGCTGTGGGCCCCTTGGTCTAAATACAAAAACACTCGAGTGGTTACACAGTCAGCGAGAGCACAGAAAGCACACAATCAGCCGGGGATTTGTTCACTACAGAACTAAAAAACAAAGTGCAGACTATCTGAAAGGACAACTCTCACCTCCTGCGTGCCTCGTCTGAATTCCTGCCCTCGGGGATGCCTTTGGCAAAAGAGAATATTTGCAAAAAGAAGTGCACTCCCATTGCAACTGATCTACTTACTACTACCACTTCTATTATTCGTCCCGACTGCACCCTCTACTATGCATATTTGTCATGTTGAGTGGCTTAGTGCATAGATTTATGGTCATTCATGTTCAATGGATATCAACCTTGAAAACTGTTTACTCATCACCTTGTATAGTTTAAGATGCTAATTTGCGGTGCAAGCAATTAAATGTGAAGGGGTTAATTGTTAAAGGTCCAGGGAGCGCGACCTTGCAAACGCATTTTTTTATTTCGGCAAATGGAAGCCTTAAACACGCGGAAATATAAACAAATAAAACATTGCACATGATTCAAAAATGGTGGAAATGTACATATTCAAAGGGTTTTGGCCATGGCTAGGGCAAAATGGCTCGTGAGTGCACCCTCAAATGCAGCCCTAGGGACTACTTTCACTTACATATATTAAAGGGATAGTTCGGGTTTTTTGAAGTGGGGTCATATAATGTACATATCTATAGTCGATCTGTTTCCTACCGTAATCACTGATCAGCGCAGCCTCAGTTTGGAGAAGTAGAGAGCCGCTCCAGCCCAGACACTCAGCTTTGTACTGCAGTGAACGGGGTCCAGAGAAAAAGCTAAATTAACCACCTAAAACAAGGCTCACGTAAAATTTTTTACACCATTTCAAGTGTATGTTGTATAGGTGAAATTCACACCGCTTTACATCACTGTCAGACCGCGCTTTCTTTTGGCACTACAGTTTCTCAACCACAGAACCTTCGTATCCCTACGCATTAGCCTAACTGGGCAACAGCTGATCTGCGAGCGGCGGCTGGACGAGAGGTTTACTTTCGAAAAAAACTAAACTTAACTCTCCATATCCTTCTGCATTAGCGCTCATGCGTAGGGATACGGGGGTTCTGCAGTTGAGAAAATGTAGTGCCAAAAGAAAGCGCGGTCTGACGGCAATGTAAAGCGGTGTGAATTTTACCTATACAACGTACACTTGACCTGATATAGATTTTTTTAGGTGAGCTTTGTTTTAGGTGGTCAATTTCGCTTTTTTGCTGAACCCCGTTCACTGCAGTACAAAGCTGAGCATCTGGGCTGGAGCGGCTCTCTACTTCTCCAAACTGAGGCTGCGCTGAGTGGTGATTACGGTAGGAAACAGATTGACTATAGATATGTACTTTATATGACCTCACTTCAAAAAACCCAAACTATCCCTTTAAATCTGCATGTACAGTACGTATTGCACCTAGACCTGCTTACCTAAACCGAACAGGAAGTCAGCCATTATGAATCTAGATGATTTATACACTTTAACAGACTACTAATGCTTTAAGCCAATCAACTTAAAATAGCAGTCATAGCAGTCTTGGCAATGTCACTATCAAAAGTTATCAGAAGCTTGAGTTGTTGTTGGTGGTCTCTGTGACCGTGGCAGTGCAGCGAATTTTAATGAATGGCCGCCAAACAGGAAGTTTCCGAAATTCGACTGTACATGGTTGAATCTGGCCCAAGCTTCATGTAACTTCATCTACTGACATGTAAACCTAGAGCTGACAGCAGGCCAAAATATCTTAGAGAAAAGCACGGTTTTGATGGGTTTCACACAAACACAAACATTTCTTTCAGGAATGAAAGTCAGCTGATGTGTACTGTTAAACAACACAGACAGTTGGATCCACAAAGATGTTCTGTTCGGTCAGAAAAGGACTTAATAACTCCAATGATATTTCATTATGAGTGTTTTATTCATGCAAGGAATCGTTTTTGTCACACAAAGAAAGGTGCCAATTTTCACAAATGGTTTTTGAACAAAACCGCTCGTGTTTTAATTTTACCAGTTTATGGACTTTGGAGTTTATTTTGGATAATTTGTCAGCAGTTGTGTTTTGCATTTAGCTACTGTTGCTGTGTATTCATATCGCAAAGCAAAGTTATTTTAGAGGAAAGCTTTCATTGTGTGTCTTTGTTTTCATATTGCATCGCGATGGCCTGTTAACAGGGATCATATACCAAACAACTATTCAGTGCTGATGATATTCTATGCTAATAGATAAAGGAGCGATGATAATACAGGACATGCTCTGAATTCCTTAGATATTACTATGCAGTGTTCTAAGCAGACTGGATGGCATGCTGTAGACAGCTGCGCCCCCCGACGGGTGCAGAGGTGTTCATGTTTTTGATCATAATTATGTTTTCATTAATGTCAAATCACCTGAAACTAAGAATTGAATGTTTTCGTTACCTTGGGATAAGCTTTTTATATATATAGATGGAACGGGTCCTCTTCCATGGAGTCCACCCTGTCACACCGCCATGTTTCAGACAAACACTTTCGTTTGTCTCACAGCATTTTTCTCAGCCACCGTACAGAAGAGGGTGAGATGAGGAGTGTTCACTTGGTTACAGTATGCCGCTTCACCTCTAGATGCCACTAAATCAGACACATTGTGAGGTTTGGATGAAGCAGCTTCACATTACAGCCTCAGATCCTCCTTTGAATTAAAATCATTCTATTCAATGAATAGTATAGAATGAATAGAATAATTTCTTAAGGAGATGATTGGATGCTTTTCACAGTTATATGAAATGACAAACTGAAGATGTCTGGGTTTTGGACTGTTGGTCAGCTAAAAGAAGTAATTTAGACAATTACTTGAGAAAATAGCCATCAGATTTTGAGAACAATTAATGTTTGTAGCCTCATATTCTGCCTCTGCAGAGCGTTTAACACTCGATGATTCAAGTCATGAGCACAAAAGATATGTATCTTTTTTTTTGCTGGGTTTTCATTATTTTTGTCAGTTATCCGCACATCATGTTGTGGTAGTCCATTTAGTAAAAAAAAAAAAAAATAATCAAATGAATCCTTTCATGTACAAGTGGAAACAGACAATCATGGGTTTGTTTTCCACATAAGCTGTAAAAATTAAAATGTGACTGCTGTTGAAATTGGCCATTTCACTCTCAGTGATTCATTATACATGCAATGAGATATGTGATTACCATTTTGAGTATCAGCCCCCCGTTCAATCATCCACCCACCACCCCCACCCACACAAACGCCCACGCACACACATACACAAGCACATTGAAGGTCGGTTGTAAAGGACAGGTTTGCTGTTTTGATTTTTAAAACAGAGGAGTAAAAAACGGACAGTGTGTGTCTTTTTTCTGAGCTCGTCTTTCTGACTCAGTACCCAACAACATCACCGGCACCTGTTTGGGGTTAAAATGCCAAGCTGACGGGCTCGTAGCCAGCCTGGATTTCCATCTTAGTGGTGCCGAAAATAAATGCTAATGGTTCTGCTCACAGTGATGCTGATGAAAACAGTAGCATCTAATCTCTGACATGATGCAGCGTTTGCTATTATTTATTTATTTGTCATGTTTTTACTGAGCGCGGTGGACTTTAAAAAGCCATCTGTCAACTTACCTGTCAGCATCTGTTACTGTGACCGCTCGGCAGTTATTATCATGGCATTATTTCCAACACACTAAAGTGAAAACATATTTTAAAGACAACATCTTGTGACACGAAATGACAGGGAGATCAAGAGAAAAACAGGCTGGCTAGCATTCTTTAAATGTGTCATTCCCTGACTATTTTTCTGTCTTTCCTCCTGTTGTGTTCTTACATCAAAGGAAGACATCCATTTGTCTTGGACTGAACTGGACTCTGTGACCAGCGTCTGTCGCATGTTACATTCATGTTTGGTCTCTGAAATGGCATATGGAGCAGGGGAAATTACTTTAAAGAGCTAAGAGCATTGCTTTTCCTGCTGCCAGCCATCTTAAAGTCCTTTTAGGCAAATCTCGGCAGTCAGCAGCCTTCCCAACAAAACCCTCAGGCAGTTATTTTGGGCCATCAAGACCGGGCCACTATTTAAATGAACTGATAGAGAGAATGGTCATCCGTACATTAAATCTGCATGTATACTTGGGCATTCAGTAGTCATTGACTAGTTGTCAAATAGTTGATTAATCTCAGGAGATTTCACCCAATAACAATGATCTATTCTTATCAAAAAGGTCTCAAATACAACCGGGTTAATCAGTGTGGGCGGGACCGACCTTGGGGTAGGGGATAGGCAGGGTCCACGTTTGGCTCCAAGAGGCTGTTTACAAATGAGCCACGAGCTGATTAGATTAAACTAGCAGCAAGCTTGACTGAGCTGGAGACACTAGCTATGTTTACAGGGACAATGTTTCTTCATTCCAACAGAGGATTTGGGATCAGATGTTTACATGAGAAGGGATTAATAGGGTCAGGTGTTTGCACACAACAATGAAATCAGAACAGCTGACATGCGCTAAAGTCAGGTTACATCATGCATTCCCTGTCCTAAAGGTGGATATTTGTCGTTGTCTATGTTAGGTTCTCTCAGAGCTTGTATTAAAAACACACTCTCTGCAGTAAGCCAGTTCATCTCAGAAGCCGCCATTAACGTCACTACGCATTTATGTCAAGAGTGTGGGCAGAAAGAACCCAGACGTAAAATGATCAGGTTATATCGTTTACAATTTTTATTCTTATCGGTTTATGAAAAGGTTTACCTACCCTGCAGTTCAGGCCTGTTTGTTCTAATTAAGGTGCTTATATGGAGCATGTTCTAAAAGTGATTATAATTGGAATTTTAAGGTCAATGTAAACACAGTTCATATTTGACTGCAGCGACTACTTTATTGCGGGTTCCTTTCTCTAAATACCTTAAATTCTGTTTACTAACATAACATAGAAAATGATTCTTATGCCCCCCTTCTGTTGTTAGAAAATAATCTCTAAATGCTCTTAATAGCTTCTATGATGCATTATACTGTCACTTACTACTGCACCTTGCAAAAATATCAGATGAATAATTAGTCTATTAGTCAGTTTACAAAAGAAAAGTAAGTAGTGACTGAGGAATGCATGAGGAATGAATCAGGAACAACTTGATAGTTACTGAATTGTTAATGAGTAATTCCTGGATAGCTGTGATTCAAGAGCTATATAGTAGATAATGAAGAGTTACTGGGAGAACAGACTGGGAGATACTTTATTAATAACTCATTAGGTAATGATTAGATTATTAAATATCTGTCTACTTCATGTTCCTGATTAACGATGAATCAGCTGCCGATTGGCGCCCATGAGTGACTTATTAATTACTATCTACTGAATCATAAGTTACTCTTTTTGTGTACCTTCAAGTGAAGTGAAACACATTACTGACTAGTTACCCAGCAGACTCACTAGTTACTAAATTGCTCATTAATCTTGGGCAATTTGAGTGTATTATAATGTAAAACCCCTTGTGTACAGTATAGAATCACCAGTCAGATCTGATAGAAACCACTTAAAAAGCCCCAGAATGAGGCTTAAAACATTGTTTTTTTTTCTCCCTCCCAGAAGTCATACTTGTACTAGGCATTTGCAAGGTTTCATGATGTAAACTTCTTTATCGCTCCATCGTGACGTGACGCTGTTAGCTTATCCCACAAAAGCACTTGAACAAATGTAAGAGTTTTATGTTGAATCCTGGTAATCCTGTGCATCTGGTGTCGTCCTCCTCTTTCATATTTTGTGCACTCGGGTCAGTGCAACAACATGATTGGCTGATATGTTTCCTGGCTCCTGGAATAATAACAATAATAATAAACTTTATTCTATATAACCAACAAAACCTCTATCTCTGGTGTTTATAGACTTTTCTGCTCAAAATGCTTGCAGTGGTTTGTCTCCTGGTTTATAGAAGAATCCAGTGACCAATTAGTGTGTTCTGCCTTCTAACATCACCGCCATAATGCGATTGTACTCAGGTAAATTAAATTAGTTAGACAATGGCCCCCAGTTACTGATGAAGGTAACTTACATAGATGGTGAAAGTGTCCCCTGTTTTAAATAGGCTATTAGGATTATTTCATTAATAGCCTGGCTATGTGAAAGAAAGGTCCCTTATAAAGGATCAAAATTACATTAATTCATATTAATTAATCAAAAATAAATATAATACTGTCCTTAGTCCTCTGAATAAAGGGTGAGGAACTCATGAGGTAAAGGATGGGGTATTTTGCATTAAATCTTAACAAAGTTGAAGTTTGCCACGACTGTTGGAATAGCGGAGAACTGCACAGGTTCGTCCTGATTTCCTGGACGTCGTTGTCAAAAGTAACATCACATAGAAAGTAAAGATAAAAATGGGTTAGCATTCGCTATGGTGAATGATTACCATAGTGATCCACTTCCAGGACTTTGCCGGATTTGTGTAACGCCTCCAGTCGTCTTTTCAACACCTTCCCACTTTTGTCTCCTCTTTCTTCCCGTCACATATTCTGATTCTGTATCTGCAGAGGAAATAACTCAAATGGAAGAATGGACCTGCCAGCTGACTTGCTCATCATTCATCACAGTCTGTTTGTGGCCACTTGTACGCAGTGGGTGAGTCAGCAGCAGCAACCTGCGTATAAGGGTGAGACTGCACCACGACTCTGAGGATGACTGAGGGGGCTGCTGCGGTCTTCGGCAAAGTGGACAGCTGTGCTGCTTTTGGCATGCTGTCAGACATCCTGCCTGCCTGCCTGCCAGCCTGCCACCTCTGACCCAGCCCGGTGTGGCTGGAATGCTAATGAGCGCCGTATACGAGCATTGTCATTGGAGTCTACGCTCTGAAATGTCATTAGTGCCGAGGGCCGACCCATGCTAATCGCTAACATCTTGAAAAGGCTGCTTCTGACATTGGTGCAGGGCCTGAATGAGTTGTGATAGCTGATGATTGTTATCTGCTCACAGCGGAGACACACCACCACCGTCACTGTGCTGCTGCACCTGTCAATTCACCGTGACAGAAAGCCCAATCTCGCATCCTGCCTAAGAGGATTGATAATGCAGCCAAGGGTGAAAAAACATTGGTGGCAAGTTGGTGTTTTCTCATTGAATGGTCATACAGAGTATCAAGCAAAGCCGTTTATGTGATGATTTGGTGAATAAGCGATTTGTCATAGAAAATCCTGCTGATCCAGGCAGGCTTATTCACTGAAGAGTTATATAACTTAGATAAACCCCCTTCCTGTATCTCACATTGAATTATGTTTGCAAATACATTTTTATTCAAAACCAGACACCTGTGCAACAAACCAAATAACTTGCCTGGCGCTCACATTCATAAGCTCTCCATTTCCTCTCCCGCGCTGACATACACATGCATACTGAGTAAATGTTTACCAATTAGCATTTCAAAACAAAAGAGAATATATTAGATGCTTATCCTGCGCGCGTGTCTCTGAACGGATTGTCATTTGGCTTATTCTGCTTCCAACAAACAGACAGTGTACACACTGACGTGAAACTGTTTAACTTCGGTACGACGTAGTGCCGCAGTTACTAAATGTTTTCCATCTCTGTCTCAGTGAAGCAAGGTGATCAGTTAACTTCTCATGAGCCACCCACCAGCTTACCTACGACTGTGTACCTGTGGTATAATAAGTGAGTTTCAATACTTAGACCTAAAGAAAACTTTTCTCAATGTCATAAGGTGCTTTCTGAGAGTTAGCAGTTACTGCTGCATCTGCCATCTGTTCTTTCGTTTCTTTTTTTCACAATTAAAAGATATTTCAAACCAGACGAGGAGCAAACAAACATCAACAAAGCAGGAGAACAAAGCCGGGAACACATCTGCTGTCTTTATGTACATATTGACCTCAGCTCTAGATATAAAATATCCTCATTGTTTGCAGTAAAGATCATCCATCTCTCACATTTTTTGGGGGGTGGGGGTTGGGTCTCAGAGAGAACATCAGTTCTCCCATTATATATTGGAGATGTTATGTAGCTACTAGTTCCATCTAATCTGATCTGATCCAACAGTTGCTGCATCCTCCTACTCGTCATCACGTAGCCAGATAGTGGGCTGTAGTTGAAAATAGAGGAAATGGTAAGCAATGTAACACAATTAATATTCATGGTGACTAAAGTAGCTTTACTGTGAGTTGTACAAAAAAAACATGTTTTTCTACTAAAACTTTTTTTGCATTTGACAAAAGACTAGATAGGATAGATCTTTATTCATCCCGAAGGAAATTCTTGTGCCAGAGACTGCTAAAAAAATGACAGTAAAAACAACAGAGACAACACAGATAAAAATAAAATAACAATAAAAGTGAGAGAAGTTAAGTACAAGAGTAAACTAAAAATGAACCAATTAGGAAAAAAAGTGGAAAGTGGCATTAGCGATGACATTTAAAGTAAAATTGTCAGTGATGCTGAAAGGTAGTAAAATCATAAAGTACTAGTAGTTTTGGCGCTGTGGGCAGGGACCAAGTCCTGCTGGAAAAGGAAAGCAACTGTTAGTAAGTGGTGTGCTGACCATGGTATTACTGATCTTGACTGACCAGCCAACTCCCCTGACCTGAACCCCCATGGAGAATCTATGGGGTACTGTCAAGCAGAAGATCAGAGACACCATACCTGACAATAAAGTCGAGCTGAAGGTCGCTGAAACCAGGGCGCCCATACCACAACAGCAGTGCCACGAGCTGATCGCCTCCGTGCCACGTCACACTGATGCAGTCATTTGTGCAAAACATGCAAAATGACCAAGTACTGAACGAATGAATGAACATACTTTTCAGAAAGTCGACATTTCTGTATAATATATACATACATACATATATATACATACATATATATATATATATAAATCTTATGTAATATTCTAATATTCTCAGATAATAGATTTTTGATTTTCACTTTTTGAATTAAGTTATAGAAACTTTCCCATTATTTTTTTATTTTTTTTAGACGCACCTGTGTGTACAGACACCCTCAAAACATAATAAAAGTACAGGCATTTTTACCAGATAACTTGGTTTGCTCTGTAGAGAGCTGAAGTCAAGGCCCTTCTAGTGGAACATCCAGAGACTTTATTTGAGAAAAAATATCTATGGTAGTGAGTGGAGGGAGACAAATAATTTTCTTTTCCCTCCGATTGAATTGTGCTATGAATTACACACGAAGTGAATTTAAAAGATATTTTTTCAACTTGAGAAGGCTGCAGTTCATCATACAACTGTCACACATGCACAAACCGGAACCAGAGTGTCGCAAATGAGGGGAATTCAGGCAATGGTAAAACAAAAACAGAGAACAGACCACAAATCCAAGGTGAACACGGGGAGCACATGAGGACCAGGGGGAAGAGACAAGGGAACGGAGTACAACAAGAGTTATGTGCGGATGAGAACTGAACAGACGGACCAACAAAAGAGTGAGGCTTACATACAAACGAAACCTAATGAGGCGATAAGGTGCAGGTGGATTGAGGCCCAGAAACACAGGTGAGGGAAATTAACGGGAAAAACATTAGAAACAGGGAAAAGGGGACTGATAGGCTGGAAAAGCTGGGAAACACTGGAAGGAGTGAAAGGCTAATGAGTGAGATGCACTGCCGGTGTGGAGGGAGAAGCAGACGGGGAAAGAACTGAGGGAACATGGCTGAGCTGATAATCAGACTGAGGGAGCATCAGGCACAACACACACACACGATGAAACCAAAATGGGCCGTGACAAAAACATGAATTATAAGACTGTAAAAATCCATAATTATAAAGACTACACAGCAGACAGTTGTGTTAGAGACGTCGTCTCGTCGAACGCTCACCAGAACCCGTAACCTTAACATTGTAGAGCTGCACCTGTATGTTAGCAGCTCACAAACAAACTGACAAATTACCCTTTCACACAACTGCAGTTGTCAGCATGACAAGTTGGCGGCCATGCTGGTGTTGGTGACGTATATGGAGTGAGACGATGTAGATCACACGATTCACGCGACTAGGCGATGTTTCTGTCTTTACGACAAACGGCGACGTTATTGACTTGAAAAAATATCTTTTCAATTCATAAGCGTCATCACATGTCTAAATCATGGCACAAGTCAGACAGGATCAAAAATATATTCGTCTCTGCCCACCGACTACTGAACAGATTGTGTTCCGTGTTTCAATCTGAGTGGCGGAGAGGTTGCAAAGTGCCATCATTATTAACATTCATCAAGTGCTGCAATCTTAACGTTCAGCTTGAATGTCACAGAAACACAAAAAAACACATCTAAAATGTGAAAGAGCTGAGTAAATTTGCCCTATTTGACGTACCGTGATGTGAGATTATAGTGTTCATGCTGAAACGATATACATCCACACCTTAACCATACCACAGTTCCCATGCCCAGATAAAACGAAAAGAGATGGATGTGCGTTTATTGGAAACAGACATTCCCGCCCACTCACTCTTGTTCAGTAATAGTGTCGGCTACGCGTGCATCCCAGTCAGTGGCAAAGACGTGCTGATGGTGAATTCCCAGCCCTCCCTTTCAACTTTGAAAATACTTTTAAAAGTTAAGAATTAGGGCAATCAATTCAGGAAAACGATGGTGTTTATATTCTTTAGTATGCAAATGAGGAGCCGGCTGCTGCGCAGCTGTAGGAGAAGTACACATGATACACTTAAACAACTCACTAGTGAAGGTCAAAGTCATTACTGTATCTAACAATTAATGCTAAGGTGAAGAAGAGGATACTGGCAGCCTCATATCTTATTTTATGCATACCAATCAGATAGTAATGGAGGGCCTGCGGTGCCCTTTCACTCAAGCAGAACATTACTTGCAGTATTAAATTATTTCTTATACTGGTTGTGTTGGTGCTCATATAAATTGACTGTTTGGCTCTTTAATTGAGACAAGCAGTGCCTGCTATTTTTCTCCTGATTAGACGTGGGGAGGAGGGCAAAAACAGTGACCTGTCCTAATGAACCCCAAAACACACAAGCATCAAACGCAGCACCTTGACACGCAGCCGCGTTTCAAGGTGCTGCGTTTGTCCTGTCCTGACCCTATTAAACAAACTTAACCTCGGCTCCTCCTCGTGTCGAAGCGGCTAGCGGAATTAACTGGAATAAATAACAGAAATAAAAACACATAAAGAAATATTTTTATTGCCAGTAATAGAATATGAACTTACTTTGTTGTTGTGTAATTTCTGCCAGACAGCTACAATTACCAACATCCTCATTTACATTGATGGGCCATTATACTGCAATTACCACTACAGCATCATGCCATAACTTAAAGTAATGATCTAAATCTGGCCAGCTGCACTTACAGCTTCTTCTCTATGACTCACTGTATTCGTGACCAGATTTTAATGCTCGAACCAGACGATAAATACTGACATGTTTATATAAAAACGCGCTCAAAACAGGTTCCACCGATCCTCCGCTTTCTCACTGTCGTCTGTATAATCGTGCTTGCATATGACCCGGCACTCTCGGAGAAAACCACTCTCCATCTGCTGCTTTAGGAAACGAACACAAGCTGTTTTCAGCTCAGCACATCTAACTCACACACCTGTTACTGGCTGACAGACTTGCAGCTTGCGGAATATTATAAATTATCTTCCCTCTGCCTCTTCTAAATGTAATGGGCTATATCAAGTTTACCAAGGAAAATTGCTCTACTCCTTCATGCTGCTGTGATTTTGGGTGATGGTGACCTTTACAGAAAATAACTTGTCATTTAGATTTTGTTAGCAAACTTTCTTCCATTTTCCCCCGTTGTGTTCCCGCGGACGCAGAATAATGTGTACGGGTCTGCTACCAGCGTGCCGACGAGACGTGAGTGAACCACATGAGGAAACATGTACGAAAGCTATTTACACCCCCCCCCCTCGAATCACTTTGACCTCAAATGACACTGCAGACTTACCAAAACATTTGTGGCTATACACACTTCGATCAGCTTCACCTCTCTGTGGAAAATAGCCATATTGTGGCGACAGCTCTCATCCTGTATCACATCATTGCAAATCACATCATGTCAACAGTCAGTTTGTCAATCCTCACTCAGGCTTAAAGGAGGAGGTTGCTTTGCAGTCAGACGCTGTTTAAAGGATTCAGAAAACATGATAGCCGAACACGATTTTCCTCTCTATCAAGGTTCTTTCCAAAGTGTTTTTCCTGAATGTTAAAAGATATTTGTGAGACTGTGAACATGACATCTCGAGTGGTAAACAAACCCAATTATTCATGTTCATATGATTTTAGATTTTTTTTTTTTAAATCTACGGTGAATATGAGTGCTTAGCTTCATGACGGAGGTGCAGGGCGAACAAATCCCTGTGATTTTCTGCACACTTACCAACCTTGAGAGATTATCAAGTAGAGGATTTCAAAAATCAAAGCAGGGGTCTGGGGGTCCACCTCCCCCCCAAACATTTTGTATTTCAGAGAATTTTTGTTTCCTGCATTCTGGTAATTAAAAAAAAACAAAAAAAACTACTGAAAATGCAACTGAAATGTTCTGTTTCATCATTTTAATTTTACTTTTAATGCTCAGCAAACAATGCAGAGTAATTAGTCCCCTCTGGTATGAATCTCTTGCATAAAGTCAAATTCATCACTTTTCATTCTTTTATTCAGTTTTTTGCCCCGCCCCTCAGAGCGTCCGTTCATGCCACTGCCCTACAGCCTCTTGATGGCGACGGATGCAGTGGGACCCCGTGTTTAAAGAGAAATATGGTGGAGGCAGATTATACAAAATGCATGCCCCTTTCTTCAAAAACTTTTCTTAAGAAGCTGGAATTCTTCTCTTCAGGACTATTTTGGCTCCCCTCCATTTCTCTGCGTGTGTCTCTCACTCAATAAGGAGGACGAGGTGCAGAAAAAGACAGTAAAATACTTGCTGTTCAGTGCCCGAAAACAGGTTGTGATCACTGAAAGGGGAAATAGGTGTGGAAATTTGTCAGAAATTGGGAGGAATACAGGAGAATTGTAACCCCAGGTGGGAACCAAGGGAGGCAATGAAATATAGAACGCTCAGTGGGTTGGCAAATATGGATATGTGTGTGTCACTTGCATTTTTGTACCTATATATTCTTAAGTGTTGTGCAAATTTTTGTCTGTAAACGTTGGTCTTAGATGGTGAGTGTTGTAATGTTGTTTTTATAAGCTGCCACATACACACAAATATTTCTTTGTTGTGTTTGATTATCATCTAAATTAATGGCCACCATCTTTGTACGTAATGTAGTGTCCAGTTCAGACATCAATAGTTCTGCCTGGTTGTGGAGAGATCTGCTGTGCATATATCCACATTGTGCATCCATAAACTGAATCTTTTCAGTGATACCATGGTTTTGGATTGTGTAGGATACCAACCAACCTTAATACTATGGAGCCAGAACAGTCTCATAATGGATAAATGCACACAGAAAGGAATAAACGCATGAAAAAGGACTCATAAATGTATTTGGAGAGTTGTATATATGTTTGACTCGATACACAAATGCATTTTCAATGCACACACAAATATGCTTCAATCCATATATAAGTAAAAAAAAAAATCACATATAAAAATAGGATTTGTAAACATATTTGTGATGCGCACACAAATATTTCTTGTTTTAAATATGTGCAATAAAAATTCACAAATGTAATAATCGTCAGTTATTTGCAATTTTCACCAAATACATATTTGGAAGTTGTTACATAACTTCCATTTTGAGACTGTTCTGGCTCCATATAATACTGCCCCCACAACAAACTTCACATCTGAGCTACACAGAGGATGAGTTAGGAAATGTGTTTGTAAATTGAGGTAAAGGTGTGGATGCACACAATCGGAAGCAGACCGCATCTGGTGGGGATCACATCTCAACAAGGCGTAAATGCAAACTGTAAGAGTGTGATCACTTTATCAAGAAAAACCTGCCAAGCAAGCTGAAAGGCCTGCACCCGATGGCTGCTTTGACTTCCCTAGTGATGCTGTTCAGGCAAACTCCGGTCAGCTAATAGGACTAGCTAGCGAAGTTAGCTAGAAAGAGTACAGTGAGCAGCAGTTGTCGATATATTGGTGATATGCCTCCTCTTGTGTTTTGGTTGCTTCCTTCAGATTGTGGCCATATCCTACAGTTTGCCCGTCTAGCGAGAGAAAAGATAACTCAGGATTTGTTGTTGACAAAATGGCTGCAGTGATCCACTTGACTTCTTGCTGATTTTAATTGAGTGGTCCCATTTGTGGTTTCATGCCCCTCTTTGAAAGTTCAATGGATGTGTTAATTGATAGAATTTTATGCAATGGCGGTTGTCTCACGTTATATTTTGTCATAATCAGCTTCTTCATAGCCTAAAGTAGATTTTTTTCACCAACAAGCACCAGTCAGCTTTCATATTACGTTTATATTAATGCACTATTTCTATTGTGAACATGTAAGTTTGAATTGATATATGAATTTTCTCCTATTATGTTTTTTTTTTTTTTTTTTAGTCAGCCTACATATTTGTGTGACGTCTTGGTGACCTGATTGGTTCTGATGGGTCATCAATGTATTTAAGATGGTCTCCCCCATTGTTTCGTAAGATAACTTGATGAAGGGTTGACTGCGTTGTTATTAATATTCATTGCAAGTGCAGTGACCACTGTGTGGAAGTTTTTTCCCCTGATTTTAACAACCAACAACAAAAAACTACAGGAAACTGAGAAACAAGGGGAGTGCAGTTATCTCTCATTAGTTTCTCTTGCGCAAATGAAAAAAGTTAAATCTGCAAAACCTGATTTGGCGCAGCAGGAATGAGTTGTTGATAGGTACTGTGCTGATCATGTTAAAGTACAACATTAGCATTCATCTGGAGTCATAACTCACCTGGCAAATCTAAGTCCAATATTCACTTTCTTACAGCTCAGTTGTTGATGCTGTGCAGGGATTTTTTGGAAGGGTTTATCAAAGCAGAAACAGCTGCCAGCCGTGGACAAAGGCACTTCGAGAGTGATGAGCATGAACCAAGCAAAACCGATAAAAGACACAAGGTCAAGTGAAAGGTAGGCTTCTTTGTGGAGTGGTTAGCTTGATCAATGTCATCGCTTTCCATTTTGTGCCCTGTCAAAAGTCTGTCTTGTTATTTACATGTCATTTTGCTTTCTGAATAAATCTCGCTATAACCTGAATCTTGATAGCCCTTCCACCATCGAGCAGCGATCTAACAGCCCCATAAATAACATTTATATAACCACAAAAAAGCTACCATAGTGAATTACTTAAAGCGTTACGAAATAGAAGGTGTTATGTATCTGCATTTGCTCAGTGCTCCATCAAGTCGATTTAATAATAAATGAAAAACAACCAGCGTTTTTAAACCGATGAATCACTTTATTCAAATTGAGGATTTTGTTCAGGGATGTTTGTTTTTGGGGTGATGACGTCATTACCTATAACGGCACAAGGAGGAAGCTTAATTTGAAAAACCTTAACCGATGCTTCAAATGTAAGAAAAAAAAAAAAAAAAAAAACATCCGCCAGATAGTGTGTTAGACTGGAGAGACAGACGGCAAGGCCTGTAGCAATGATTTAATATGTAACTGACAAAATTACAGAGAAAATGTGTCTTTTACTCAAGGATGCAGTGAAAACATGAAGACGGCGATGACAGAGCTAATTAAGCTGTGGGTGTTGAGAGGTGCTAAATGAGGTGGCTACAGGGTCTAAATATAGGGCTGCTGTTATCGTTCTGTTTTGCCTTGTACAGAACACTATGTTATTATATTTGAAGCAAGCCAACAAATCAAAGTGTTTGTGTCTGTCATTTTCAAGAAAGCGACAGCTCGGGGTATCATAAAGAGCAGCACACGGGACCACAGCAGGGCCTCTAGTAATTTACTCATGACTGGTGTCCGTCTCAGGTGATTTCCGCTACGACCTTCTGGCGAAATCGGTGCCAATTAGGGGAGGTCTTTTTTTTCAGCCAAAAGACAGATCTGAGTAACATGAGAGGAGGAATAAGTTCTGATTTGCCATTCTGAAAGTTTTGCAGAGATGAAAATAATGGACGGCCATGGAAACTTTTAAGGTAAAGGCAATGTTTCGTTGACTTAAAATGAAAGATTTACTGACCTTGCTGAAGTCGCTGTCACACCGCAGAAACTGAAGGAACACAGTTAAAGGAACAGTTTGACATTTTGTGAAGTTTTTGCTGAGAAGCAAGCACCTGTGAACCCTGTTGAACTGCAAAGTTCCATTATTTAAAGATTTCTTTTAAAAACATGCATGCAACTATACGTACCTGGCTCACGAAATAGATGTGTGAAGTATTTATCTGTTTTGAACAAAAGAACACCTACCAGCACCTCTTAAGCGCACTAACACATTCCTTGTTTATTTAATATATACAAAACAGAAGTGTAAAAATCACACTTCAGTTGCTGGGGGCTGTGTGCTGGACTATTTGGCCTTGGCAACCGGTCCTAGCCAAGAAAAAGTTAGCCACAGTCAAACTGTCAAGCTATTAACAATTTAATAACAGATGCAGATAAATGACTGGACAAATGACCATGTAAGGCTTTGCCGTGGTAGACAAACAATGGATGCTACTATTCAGATGTCGGTTGTGAGTCAACTGACAATCGCCCCCTTGGGAAACATAAAAGGGCCATTGTACTGGGGAATACTTGATCAATACTTGAATGTGTGACTGAGCCAAGACATCTGCAGCTGCTGTCCTGTTGATCAGTGTTCCCCAACGTTTGGTACCGGGCCACAGAGAAAGAATAAATACGTTATTTTATTTCCATTATATTGACAATCATAATCGGAAAGTTGTTTTATTTTAAAAAACGGATTCTCTTTTAACAACATCCATCTGTTCCTTTTGGCGTGCTTGACACGTACCTGTTTCAGTCATGGACCGGTACACCCTAAAAAATCAAGCTAGCTGAGATTAGTTGAAAACAATTATCTTCGGAGAGCTACTTTGCAAAGAAAAAAGGAAAAGGCCTAAAGATGAGATGGAAGTAGAGGGAGATGGACAACTGTATTGAAGTTGGCTGTTAAAGTAGCTGAACTGAGTGGACAACTGCTATAATTTTATTACCGTGGAATCACTTGCGGTCACCCCCCGGTCCGTCAAATTATGTCGTACATGAAACCAGTCCGTATTCGAAAAAAAGGTTTAGGACCACTGCTGTTGATCATCTGATGGTATTTGAGTCAAGACAGTGTTAACGTTTGCAGAGAACACGATGTGTTGGTCTTCTCTCAATGCCACAAGAGGTAAAGAGATGTGACTCATCACATCGAGCCTGTCAGAGAATTGTAAACTCTCAGATTTCTGTGAAGGTAACTTCCCTCACACTGCTCCGATTTATACGCTTATAGGGATGAGGGAAAAGGAGTTTGTTACCTCGCAGAGAAGTGTAAAGTGCGAATCCTGTCGCCTGTAGCTCTCCGTGTCCTTTTGATTTAATTACTCTCCGCAATATTTCAATCTGGTCCACTGTCATTTATTAACCGATGGGGTTACTTACTTACTGTGGCATCCCTTCTATAAAGTCCAGACAGTTATATCATCTATATGCTGAAATTACATAACACAATACATAACATTCAGTTCAGAAAACTTTTATTGAGCTGCTGAGCTGTCATTATTAAAAGGGTTCAAAGTGCCGAGTTAAAGGAAGAAAACTCTGGTAAACTATCACCAAAGAGATCAGTCTGTAATGGTTTTATGTGTTGATGTTGTTATCAAGTTTGACAGTAACTATGCTGCATCTCTTCAAATGTGTTAGGTCAAGGCATATATAAATATCTGGCAGTAAATGTCATCTGTTCGTAATGTCTTCTGGCAAACAGAATGAGAAAAGAACAGCCGAATGCCTACACTTTTCATACTTATTTGGCATTGTGCCATAGGTCAAGTTCTGCAAAACCTTTGTGAAGTGATCCGACTTTTGTTACTTTCCCAAGCCTTTTGAGCAGACTCTAATATTTGTTATATTCGGCTCGTGGACGCAAACCTTCACCTCATCCCTGTTGTTGTCTCATTAATGTTTAATAATCATGATTAATTTTCCAGAGAGACACTTATCTTTCTAAAAGTCAATGGAACAAGTTTCTTTGGAGAAACCTTTTATCATCTGGCCAATTTCTCAGCTTTGATCTGAGATAAAGCAATTGACAATCACATGAATACCAAAACATGGTCGGATAGATTTATCTCAACCAGCTAATGAGCCTGGGAATGTTTCCAGTGTGCATAATCAAATGCAGAGAAAAATACAATGCAATATTAGCATCTAACAAATAAATACTAAAACAAATCTGCCACCGCGGGTACAAAGGTACAGGTAGACTGTGACAGAACAGGAAAGATTATAGAGGATTTACCTGCGCACATAAACACACAGTACACATGTGTACCTCAGATCGGTATTTATCATCACTTTTTTGATAAAAGCAGAAGAAAAGAGCTTATAGAATCAGAATGGCTTGGCATTGACTTCAGTGGGTATTTGTTTACAAATGTTATTTTACATAGCCCAGTTGACACGATTCACAGGAGAAGCAAATGAGAAATCAAATGAGTCGATTTTGTCACAGCTTGGGTCTTATTTTTATGTCTGTGGACATCATTTACATTATTTCTTGTAACAAGTAATAGTAACAGTGTGCTCAATGACTTAACCGCACTGTGGTTGCATTGCTAAAAATAAGTAAAATGGGGTAAGAAACAAGTAAGTGGCTGCGGTCGGTCGGTTTGTGATGAAGTTTAACATGTTAACTACTGCATGAAGAAGTCCATCACGTAGCTATTCAGACCTGCAGAGAGGTTACTGCTCACAGCAATGTAAATGTTCACCATTGTCCAAACTAGCGACACCCCGATCCAACTTTCCTTTTCGCTGACATCAACTGATGACAAGTGCTGATCTGACACTGGGTCACTTTTTTATGTAAAATCTCATAACCTCTGTGTCAAACTGATTAAGATATGCGCAAAATAAGATGAGCCCTCAACTACAGATTACCTATTTAGTCTCACAATGGCAAAATGGTGAGGACCCAAATGCAGACACACACAGAGGCAGGCAGGTTGAAAAAAAATTTATTTTGATAACCAAAATCCAAAAATGCAAACAATAAAATGGCAGGTGACAAGAATGGGCCACAGAAGACAGAATGACCCGAGGACAGAGGAACAGGCACAGGAGAAGCAAAAGACAGAAGCCTGACATGGTGTGAGACAGGTGTGGGTGGAAATTCAGGCCTGGTAAGAGCACAGGAACATAGGACGGACACAGAACACTGGGAACACAGGTGAGCAGGAAATAGAAACACAAAACAGGAGGGTATACCCACAACAAACAGGAAATAACTAACCTAAACTATAACACTTGTGTGCAAAACGCTGCTCTGGGTGTTTCTTGTTAGAAATCTCTAAACTTTTCAGGAAGGCACTAAGGTCATCACCACTGCATCCAATCATATATGAGACTGGGCGGTATTTGAACCTCTGTCTGTCTACCCTGAGCTTTATCAGACAGGAACGATGATGACAAAGACAGTAAAGCCCATTAATGGGAGGAGATCCTCTGTTGTGCTTTTATCACCCTAAGCATTGTAAGCTTGTTATTAACTGTCTGGTCGGCCCTCTGTTACCATAGCATTAGCCAATGTCAATCGATACCAATGCGCTTTTTACTCTTACCGCACAAGTGCTTCAACCCACCCTCCCCGGTGCATTGCCAGCGCTTCTTCTACTCTTCTGCTGGGAAGAGATGTTATGTGGACGCTGGCCTGTAACTATTAGTGGAGACATGCAGCATGCTATCTTGGGTCTGTGCAAATTGACTTTTCTATTGTCCAAAAGCTTTAGAAATTGTGTTAGTCAATGTGAGCAGAAACAGACTGTACCACATACAGAGCTGTGATCATGGTGGAGTGGCAGTCTGTCTCCCGTGTATCCACGTGGTGAAAGCTTCTCTCACTCTGATTACATTTTTTATTTTGCATATTCATCAAACCACTTCTCTGGTTCTTCACCTTCACCCTCCTCAAAATGGTGTCAGTCTGCAAAACAATGGAGCTATTGCAACTTTTTTTTTTTCTAACTCCACTTGTTAAAAGTTTGTAGTAGTGACACGAGTCCTCGTTTTCTGAGCTTTTCTACTTTATCGAGCTTTGTGCTATTCTTGGATCGCCTGTGCTTGACGAGCTTGAACTGAGACTCAACAATAAACTATGTTTCTCAAGGAACATCTATATCAACCTTTAGAAAAAGGGGTTAAGTTTTTGTGTCAGGGTTCGGCCGTGGCTTTCATGGGCTTTGTTGTTTCCATCCTGTATGGTAACTATAACCGTGCTCAGTTCTTGAGTTTTCTATCTCAGAGTATTTCTAGTCTACATTTCATCTACCTTTTTGCTCTAGTGTTCTGTCCATACTGGGCTTTGTCTCATGCTCGTGTATTTCCTTCCACGTGTGCAGAGCCTTCAGTTTCTCTACGCTCAGCTCGCAACTCCACCTGCTCACCTCAGAATTCACCTCGTCGCTTCAAGACCACTGAATGACCCTGCTTTCTTTTTTGCAAATAAATACTGATCACCTGTGTTCCTTGACACATACTTCTTAGAGATTACCTAAAAGCCTGGTAGTGCAATAACCAAAATTGGCCCAAATAATGGCCAAACTATGAAAGTAAAATCCAGAAACAGTAAAAATCTTGAATAAAACTGGAAGATTGAACTGGATGGAACCAGTCCTCCCTTTATGAACCTTGATTTTAGTTTTTAGGTTACAGAGAGATCAATGCGTTTGTTACCATAACAATGAGACACACTAAACGCGTGGCTCTGAAAGTATTTCCACGATAAATGAAAGAGATCCTGTGACCTTGCTCGTTTATCATCGCCACAATTAGTGCCTCGCATGTGTCACGCAGTTAGTGCCGTGCAGTCATAGCACAGGCTTTAATGCGGGCCGTCAGATCACAGCTAACTGCCCGCCAAAGTGAGAAAACACTCCCAAGATATAGCAATGATTAGATGGGTAGCTGACTAAATTACAGAGAAAATGTGTCTTTCAGCAAAGCATCAGAAAGCGGCTGTGAAAACATTCAGGATTGCAGATGATACCGACAGAGCTAATTAAGTGGTGGGTGTTGTGCGGCGCTAAATGAGCTGGCTAAAGGGTCTTAACGTAAGGCTGCTGTTATGTTACTGTCATCTTTGCAAGGTATGACTATTTAAAGCCGAGTGTCATTTGAGCACAACCTGCCTCACAATCTCCCCGCATAGTTCAGCGGGAGCGTGACACCAGGATGAGTCTGTTGTTAATTTTTTTCTCTTTTCTCTTGTTGATTAAAAAAATTGGATGTGATTAATCTAAAATATTCATCCTGTGATTTATATCTCCTCGCTCCTCCACATTATTGATGCGTGATTTGTGTATGAAGCGAGAGGGAGATTAACGGTCCTTGACAGTGAAATATTAAATGATCCAGATGCAAATACACTGTATGGCTGTGGCGGCTTTTTTTCTAATTCAATTCAAGGGCAAGAAATTAGACTTGCAAAACTTCCAACACACAGGGAAATTACACCGAGATGTAGCCTTGCTGTTACTGGCAAACAACAGGGAAATGAAACATGCACCAAAAAAGAAGGGACCATCAATCTAATGGGATTCTATTGCAAATTCTCTGCATTTCAGTGTTGCCAACTCTCACTGGGGGATAGTCACCAGTGGAATAGCTTTCAGACACTTTAGCTCACTCGCAGGACGAATGCAGCCCTCTAGATCTCATGCAGCAAGCATTATTGCTCGCAAAACCGTACAATTGTCTATAGAACGAATTACAGCTTGAAACAGAATATAATGCTACCCAGTAAAAAAACAAATCAGCTTCATTAGACACGGTAATAGCCTCCGTCACAATGTCTGTAGCGAGCATTAACTCTGCTCATTAAAGAGATTTGAGCCTGGCTTTGATCAACACATGCACATTTCTATACGACACAGTAATTATTTTTTTATTCTTAACCTTAATGTAGTCACGCGTCATGATGTGGCGCATCCATTTGTTCCAGGGAACTAACAGTGTCGCCGCAGTGAGAAAAAATAAAAAAAAACGAGCTCAAGAACCAAGAGCAGATTCCTGTGGGTGCATTTATTTGTGCTGGGAAAAGAAAGAAAAGTGGTGGGTTGGATGACAAATTTGGAGGAGGGAACGTGATTACCGAGACACAGGCAGCATTGGTTGTCACTTCTGCAAAGCTTCAAAATGCAGACATCCTTTTCCCAGCCTCCCAACTTCTTACAACTAGTGCCAGAAAGAGGAGAATGAGTTAGAGCTGCTCACACATTAGGACTGATAGTAATGTATGAACCATTTGACCTTCTTACCACTTCAGGAGGTGGCTCGGTGCAGTCATGTCACGTCACGCAAGATGAAAGTCCAATAACCTTTGCATCATTCTTGCTCTCAGCTACAGGGAATGAGGTACCTGGGGCAAAGCATAGACCGATGAGTGAGAAAATCCCTCCGCAACTTGTACAACAGAAGCAGCTGCTGGACATTAGGAGGCTGCAGGGCTGGATGTTCCGCGCTACCAAGAGTCTAAAGTCCACTCTTAATTAATTGTTACTTGCAGGATGTTCAGATAATTAGTAAGCTCATATTGTAAGTATTCATGCATAGCAAAATTGCTACAGTAAGTTGTCTTAGTTTAAGAGACTGTTGGACTGAGACCGGGCCTATGCCTGTTTGCAGACATGTCTTTTGCTTAGGACTGTTAAGTGCACTACTTCCAGATTAAGGCTGTCCTCCATAAAAGAACCGTCATCAGTCATTTCAGCGCGTCTCCGAAAATGCCATTGGCTTCTAGCGGTCGTAGTATCTATTAAAGGAGGTAAGAGAGGAAACAAGGTGGGGTTTTGTTGAGGTAGATGGATGGGTCATCAAAACATATGACCCCTGCTGATTTCTAATATTTAGTTATGAGTCATTTTTAATTTTGTATTTTTTTAAAGCATAGCCACAATTGTTCCATAACTGTAACCACGCTTACAATGACAATGATGGCAAGGTCCCCCTTACACCTTAACGTATTTGTCATTTCAACCCAAACTAAGATGTTTCCCCAAACCTAACCAAACTTATATCAAAGCGTTCCCACATGATAAAATAAAACAGAATTATTGATGAGCTCATCCTGCCAATTGTGATTTCAGATCAGAAAATGATTCTGTAACATGGACAACATTGACACGTTACCCAATTAGCACACATACGTTTTGAAGAAGTTGGTGTGAGTTACATTGGAAAGATGTAAATTACGAAGATGCTGGCGTGATGTCGCCCAAGAGATCTCGCCAACATCCTCCCAATTATAAAATGAGAAAATGAGTGTGCTATGTATGTTGTTTAAATTTGTTTTGTTTTTTAGACCGACCACACGCACAACAAAACTTAGAGAACTTATTCGATGAATCATTCTTTGAGTTGGCTACTGTTTGGTTAACTGCATGAGCTAGTCGCTAATTCTGTCCTGATGTAGTCCCAAACAACAAACCGCCAGCTGGCAATCGGTGTCTTCCCGTCACACAAGCACACAGTATATGCACACTCTATGTTAGACAGTTAAAATGAATTAAGTGCTGATTCCCAGAGTTTCTTGTAACCTTGCTGGAGGGTTCCCTAGGATGAGTTTTTCCCAAAATGCTAACAGCTTTAGCGTTGGGATATGTGTAGTGTAGCTGGAGAACTACTGACACACAGGCATCTCCTACAAAGATACTTGCAGAATCATTTCAGGAGAACATTATTTTAAAGGATATTTTTATGACCACAAAGTGTGAACTAGCCGGGCTGTATTGGCTGACATAAATAACAGATGCCTCTGGGCCCCTGCTGGTTGTGTTGTATGTAGGATTCTGTTGCTTGCATAGCAAATGTAACAGCGTTTTCTGTGATTGACATCTAGGTGTCGTTTGCTAACATCTGCCTGCTGAAGCTGGCCTTTAACCTTTAATTGTCGGCAGTGTATAAGCAGGTTCAATTTTGATGTGGTTTTGCTGCAGCCTGTGGTCTTTTGTTGAGTTTTTGTAATGTATTTGTTCCCCTGTGATGGTGGCTTTGTGTTTACTGTCAGCTCGTCTGACTTACTGGTAGTAAAATGTAAGTAAAAAGTGTGCAATTAGGCGCCTGTTCCAGCACTATCTACGTGTACTGTTTTCAAAACCCCCATTGCTCCATTAAGCAACAACCTCCAAGTTATCAACCTACCTACCAACCTGCAACCGATGGCGAGTTACTCTCACAATAACCAGCTCACTTACAGCACAATCATAAACAAGCTAGCGTTTTTACCCTCTTTACCAGAACAACAGACCTCTCTCCAGTGCTCACACAGTGCTGCGGAGATAGCTGTGGCTATGTGAGACTACCCATTGCTAGTAGGGATGGCTTCTTTTCAGTTGTCAAAATATCGAGGATGCAGATAAACTAAAGAAAGACCTATTGCTCAGTGACTCACTACTGTGAAGACGTATGCAGCTGATAGAGAAAGCCTTACTGCTACAAGATCCAGTGTTGGAGCAGCGAGAGGAAGAAAGAAGGAAAGTGATTCTGCCAAAATAATAATATGAGCCTACCACTTAGCATCCATATGCATAGACATAATGGCCATTCCAAGTCCCAGATTCTCGTATTTACTCTCGGTCAGACTCAGAGATAAGTGTTTGAAATGATTCATGTAAGCCATCTTTATTTGGAAAGCTGTAGGAGGCTCGTCCTCGTTTCCCCCGAATCTCTGCAAACGGAGGTGGCAAGTGCAAAGTTACAACGATCCATAGAGTCACAATAGAGAAATGAGAAATATGTGCGTAATAAAACTGCATTTTCTTCGATAATCCTGTGTGACACAGGTGCAGTAATCTGCCAGACAACCATTTAGCTGCATTTAAAGAGGAGGCTAAAACCTTCTTTTTTTCACTCCTGTTTCGGGCAAATGTGGTGATTGTTTCGAGCTCCATTTGTGTCAACGCCCGAGGCTGGAACATCACTAAATCGGGGCGTCAGTGTTATCTAACAATGCATATCATAATGTCTGACTGTAGGTGTTATTGCCATGACAATTCTGAGCAGCATGCCAATCTGACATGTGAAATGAATAATGAACCAGCTCTAACTTCTTTAAGGTGTCTTGCCATGACTTTAATCAGACCCATCTTACAATTAATGTCACTGCTGTTTGGGCAGTTAGTCTGAGTTTTGGCTCCAGTGAAATGACTTTTCTTTCAGCGTCCAGCTTTGAATTCACTGAAAACTGCTGAAATAATGTCACCTCCCACAGTCTCGCAAAATTAATTTGACAGCACGGAATGGAGGGAACATAAGCTCAGCTGTGGTGAAAACATTTATCGTCACCATTCAAAACTAATGAGAGGATGTTTGGAAATAGAACAGAAGTTACAGTAAATAGACCCTGTCCATCACTGTTAAGGTGCTGTTTTTTTCTTTTTATGATGGATTTGATGGCTTAGGTAATAGAAAATTAAGATTTTATTGAATGTAAAAGTTTAACTCCATTGAACAGGCAATCAAACTACTTTGCATCATGTGGGTTGGAACAACTTTTTGCCATGTGTTTGTCCAAAAATGCAAAAGCCTGAAACTTAATTAATGTAGTCTCATTGCAGAGAGTGAAGCTCAGTAGTGGAAAATATCTGGTTGTTCTTTGTGCCGTATAAAATGATCAATATCTTGAAACAAGTTGATCATTTGCCATTTTCAAGATGAATAAGAGACATTTGCACTTTAAGTCTTAGCTCTAGACGGACTAACAAATTACATCCTATCTTTTATTTCATTGTTAACTTATGGAAGCACTTGCGGCTTTCCAAAACATCACTTAAAAAAGAGCAACAAGAGAAACAAATGAGACAAAAATCATCAGAGACTGTTGCATTTACCAACAATTTGCAACTCCCAGATTAGTATGAGGTGCTAATTGTTCTTACATGTGTATCGGAGAGGTATAATCAGTCACAAGGGATTCAATCCATAATTCATTACTTTATTTACGGATTTAGATCACAAAGAGGGAAGAAATACCTTAATGAACAAGGTACAATAACAGCTTGTGCATTATGCATTATGCATTGTGCAAACGGAGTGTCAGTAACTAAAAGGAAAACATAAAAGGTAGTTGATTGAGTTGAGTGTTGTCATTTTCACAGTTTCTAGTAAATATTCATTAGGTTGTACATATTTGTCTATAGTGAAGGTAAGAGGACTGGTAATTCTGTTTAATTAAACTGACTTTGTGTTGTGCTTTTTACCTACCTATTAAAAAGCATGTTGTGTAACACTTCAGTAATTGTTCTTGATTCTGGAAAAATGACTCTAGCTAGCTTCCTGTGGTACTGTATCAAGCCATGTGAGGTATTGGTTTAGAATGACAACACACTGTGACCAAAATTGAAGACTTTTTCACAATCCCTGTTTGACAACACTTTATTTCAACCCAGCATTTATAAACAGCACATCACATTACAATGAGTTGTATATAGACATCTTGTGTAGGATGTGCCTACAACTTTATCTCCTACTTAAAAATATCCATGACCCAATTGGTAAAACATGGCCAGAATTCATAGGTAGGTTGAAAACCATAGGGCGCAGCATCTTACCAGAGTAACTGACAACTGCTGCTTTTTGCTTGCTACTCTTGGCTTTAGCTAGCTACCCATAGCTCATGGCTCAGTTAGCCATGAAGCTAATCGTGCCAGACCAGGCCTTGGATCATGGGGGGAGTCACAACATCCAAAGTTCCACCGTGTTTAGCAGCTTGAGAGTGAAAACGGCTGGACTGCGAAATGGGACTGTAAACAGCCTCTAAGATAGATGATACATTATGAGGGTGATTTACAGCAGCCAAGGCAAAGACGCAAGAGAGGAAGTCAGTAATGGACGAAAACGGCGTGTGAGTCAATGTATTTCCTCATTTTACTCTGTGAAATTAGGCAATTATGCTCGTCTTATTTTGCTCAAGAAACTTGAATTCAGAAGCTGTAGGGTTCCATGTTTCTGTCTGGTAATGAAAATAGATGCAAAAGTTGCTTTCTTGGCATTTTGTGTGTTTACTTTGTTCATTTATTTTCCTGAAAGCTAAAAGAGCTTGTTAAACGTAGCAGGCAACCAGCTGTAGTACCCAACTGAAACTCACCTCTTGAGGTACACAGGGGTATTACTGAAGCATCTGTTGATCAAGGCCACAGTGTAGTCAAAAGCCCAAAAAGAGACTAAGTATTGGACCCGGAGAGATCTGTGTGAATGCTTTACATCTTTCTGCAAAGAGTAAATAGGCTTTAAACACACTAAGGACTGGTTCACGTGTGTATCATATATCATTAAGCATCATTACAGCGATGTGATACTGTGTAATCAATCATTGTTAAATGTTTATACACACTTATGGAAGCTTAATGGGGGAAGTTATAAATGTTGGCAAGTACATCAATAAACACTAAAAAATGACAGCATGATTGTGTATCCTAAACAATATAAGTGTCCATGGATGCAATATATGTTAAGTAGAGGGTATCAAGCCTTATTCAAAATGTAATGGATATTGGAACTGTGATCTTTCTCACAGGGTGGATGGACTGCTGTTGGCAACATCACCTGAAAATATACAATCCCTGCCACCTGAGGCCGATCCCTCTGTTCATTTGTCAATATCACTTTCCACTTTTGCTTTCAAGGGCACATAAACGAAAGGTTGAGCGCAGACGTTGAACCTAATTATGCTGATGGTTGTGGGAATCTAAAAGCTGTGGGTCATTAGCTCTCATAAAGGTCTACATGCCGTCCCCTGAGTGACGTTTTGCTGAGGACAGGGAGATGCATCTGATGCATTTTTATTATAGACTCCACAGTGACTGCAGAGGGAGGTTGGTCGATAAAACAAAGGCTTGGGGAGTGTCAAGAGTGTATTGTTTTTTCAACTGTCAGGCCTGTCATCACACATTTGTATTGAATCTATGCTCTGTATGCAGGCTGGGGATCATATATCTGCAGAGTAAGCCAATGTTGTTGCAGCAGTGTGGCGAAGAAATCTGATGCATGATTTCTGATACGACGAAAAAAAACTAGATAACATTTATTTTCGTCTGCTTTCCTTGTCAGAAATATATTTCTAGTGTAGCTGAGGATTTTAACCGAGAGTTGCTCATCCGGACAACATAGTTTAGAGAAACATGCTTCAATTTTGGCTATTGAAACTGCAGCACTTTGGCGTACTTCATTTAAAATTCTTGTGCATGTTTTTGAGCTCGCTGTTCTCCCACGGGACATGTATCCATCTCCTGCACACAATAAAGCTTGATTTATTTTCAGTCCTCTCTGTGCATTCGATAATGTTGTTTAATCTAATTCAGAGCAGAATCCTGGCACCCAGGTAGGGGGAACGCTTCTATTTGTCTACTCTTGGATTTGGATCCATCTTTTCTCTGGGACCTAAAACAAAGCATGTGCTGGATGTGAGCCACTACACAGACGAGTAGCTCAGAATATGATCTTCAGCATGCATCAATCCAGCCATGATTCAGGTGGGGGAGACTGAATGGAGCTCGTCTGCACAGCTCTCATCGTTGAGCACACAAACGAAGGTGTCTGGATAGTTTCTCTTCGCATAGCATTGGAAAAATACCAGCTCATAGGAAAATTGGCTATAATTAAATGTACCCTCTGTTTATGTATGTTGTCACTTCAGAATTAAAATTATGTTTGCATTAAGCTCCCAAATATGGATTTTAATTATATTTCATTACTATAACCAGTCCGCCACAGAAAAACAACAGTATGAGACCTTATAATGGCACATAAAGTAGACTCCCAAGGGTGTGCTGATGGTAAAATTGATTTTTTTTCCTTCCATGTCCATGTGATATCACATCTCCTACACAAAGCAATACCAGTGTCAGTAATCTCACACTCCACTGCACGGTTTCATCATGTTATCCTTCGCCTACGTACAATAAAACGCCTGCAGGATGCCTTGAATCCAGCTGACATATTGCACCGAGAGCATGTAAAGTTTGCTCCGCAGGTAATCATGTGTTGGGATGGAAAAAAGAAAGTATATTAACCCACAAGGTCCAGGCTTAAATGTCACATCCAAATAAAATCTCTGGAGACATTATACACATCCCAGTGGGAGTCAACTCAACTGTGCGAGCTGAACTGTGATTCGTTTCGGTTATTTCATCCATATTTTTTGTCATTCCGATGATAAATGTGTACTGTGTACTTTGTATTGTCAAGTTGGTTTTATTAATATAGCCCAAATCACAATGACATTGCCTCAGTGGGATTTACAGTCTGTAAAGTGAAGGACATTCTCTGTCCTAAGGACCTCGATTTGAGAAAAACCTCCCTAGGAAAAAAAAAAAAAGAGGACTCCCGAAGAGGAGGAGGAGGAGATCCCTCTCCCAGGACAGACAGTCATGCAATAGATTTTAGCGTCTGCGGCACAGACCAATTAAGTCACAGAGTATACAGATTGAGTGGTGCCCAAGCCTCATGACCCTCCCTCCACTGTGTTGACCCAGAAGACGACAGGCCACACAAGATAATGAACAAGAAAACGTCAGAATGTATACAGATTTTGAATTAAAAGGAAAAGTACAGATGCAAGGAGACCGTAAAACAGAAGACTGGCCATCAAAAAACATCCCTCAACTGTCACTCATATATAGGGTGAGGAAAAGCAATATAAACATCGGCAGCAATACATTTAGCCTTTCTTCTAAACGGGTGAAGGCTGTCTCGAGCAGATCTCCTTGAGAAATAGATCATTTTTCTCAACCGTTTTGATTTGGGTTACAGGCAGTAGAGTAACAGAATGTAGTCTGTGGCGCTGGAAGCTGTTTGGAAAAAGGGCAGGAACTTTCAAAAAGTACTTGCTTGGATGAACCATCTGTCTATAACGGGCTTATTTCAGCCAATCAGGTTAACAGTAGAAGAGTGATACCAGCAGCAGAGCAGCAGTTGGTAAATGTTCTTTGTGCAGCTTGAACTGACGACTAAACACATGATTGCACAGCTGGTGGAATCGCGAGCATTGTCTAGAACGGCTGCAAACACCTACGCCTGAGGTGACACAATGCAGATGTGCCTAGTGAAATCTTGGGTTCACCAAAGATAATCGTGAGAGAACACAAACAGAAATCTATTAAGGAAAATCTTGAGTGCCATCTTTTAGTGAAGTTGAAGCTCTGATATATACCATGCTACAGCAGCTTGGCTACGGCCACCACTGTTGCTGTCAGACGGTCGCTTCTCCTCAAAGAACGATGATTAGTTCAATGTCCGTGTTCACCAACAAGCGCATAGCTTAAAGGCTCGCAAGGTTGCAATCCTACAGCAAGCAATCAAATGTTGAATTAACTTGCATGACGCTGATGAACTGAGCTTATCATGTCCTCTGAGTAGACATTAGCCATATTCTGAATTGTCGAAACATGTTGGCTTTTTTAATGACCTGCCTTTTTAATGATTTGGGCACTCTGACAATTGGACTGCCTCGGTTTGTTTTAAGTCTAAACTGTTATTGTCTGTTCACAAACAAAATTTATGTGCAGAAGCCAACTGAGCTGAATTTCAAATGTACTTCTGCAGAGCCTGTGACACAGGCTCCTCATTGTTTGCCCTACCTGTAGGTTAAATGCCCAAATGAAAGTGAATGCAGCCCATAAAAAAAAATGTTCTGACATTTAACAGTTTACTTTCATTTAAAACATCAGAGGCAGAAAAGGATAGATCGTTCCATTATAAGGGTAAAGAAACCTAATTCAGTCTAATAAAGTGCTGTAAGCAGTCTGACCTTGCTGCTGAGGTTGTCTGTAGTGCTAAGCACTGCCAAGCATGGCTACTGCCCGGAATCCATTTTTTCGTTTCTTTTAACTTGATTGGGTCAATGAAACCATGGACACAAAAGAAATATTCCAGTCAAGTCTGTTCCATACAAATACATAGTTTGGGTCCATTCCGTTATATTTGTCTCCTTTTTTTTTTTCTAACTGTGCTTGACAAGAATAGAGGACAGTGACACATTTCCCAACAGCAATCCTTTTGTTCATCTGCATAACTCCAATTTTCATAATTGCATTGCTCAAATGGAACTCCAGGCACCTGCCCAGCAGCACTATTTGGCACTCTCCCATATGCTGCATTCAGTCTGGCTAGTGATTTTTCACACTTGCATTGCAGATAGAGAGGGGGGGAAAAGGAAAAAAAAAAAAGCCAGCTAGTAAAATATTTATCCCTCAGTTTCGCATAAATTACATCTCTCATTATCAGTTATGCATACAGTTGCATACTTACACAGATATTAATGTTATAGCACTTTCATCTGTGACTGTGTAATTGACTTCAAATTTCCGCACGGTAGCTTGTCTCCTGGGTGAGTTTGTGACTTTATGAAATGCCATGTCTTATTTTTCTGGGAGGAACATGTAACCGGACATATTGTCTGAGTACATAGCCTCTGCTACAAATGTAGGTCCTTCATCTGGTATCGATCTGGTGTCCCCATCAATTAGAATAGAGTCACATCATGGAAAGAAGGATTGCACAAGCACTTCACTGATTTATCGTGGTGGAATGTAACTAAGTACTGAACTTAAATACAGTTTAGAGGTAATTTAGTTGATATTTTCCATTTTATGCTGTGTTATATATTTATATACTCCACATTTTGGTGACAGAATTTCTTTGTTGGTCTCCCGAGGGGGCAAATACGGTGAAAATAAAGCGAATACTCCTCTTTTCACTCTATTGGCAATAATTGGAACACAGGAATATAAATTAGGTGTAGGCCTACATGCGTTATGGGTGGAGTAGCCTTCCAGATAAAGTAGGTTAATTAGTAAATGTGATGTGATTCGTTGTCAGAGTAAGACGAGGGGTAGGATTACTTATCTCAGCAGCACTTATTTGGCAGTAAACCCGTAGCATATTTATGTCAGTAGGCACAATGGTCGGTGTACTACAGGGCATGTCTATTGAGTAACATGTTCACACAGAAGCAACAGAGTCATACTGTGCAGTATTAAGTTCCACAAAGTGCAAAGACCCCCATCTAACCTTCTACGGTGGTTATTTAATGAGCTTCGAATAAGGCTTGGGGTTCAAATAATTTCTCTTGACCTTAAAACTAAATATTCAAACCTTCCTCCAACAGCCATATTAGCTGCGGAACATGCTAACGCTGAGTTAAACAGGAAAAAAAAAACAGCAACCTCGAGCAACTGCAAATCTCACAGGTTCCAGGGTCTGTAACGCTCCAACCATCCATGTGCATGGTCGAAGTAGACAAAGATGTTTGCGTTGGAAACTCACAAACAGTAATGAACTTCATTTCTGCAAGAGCATGTTTTGTCATTTGACTCAATGTTATCACATCGATAGTAAAGAATGTCATTTTTAGCATTAAAAAACCTTTTAATTCAATTTAAATGGCAAAATCCATGTTGTGGCAGAACATGACACTGTTGATGTTGATGAAACCTCTTTTTGACGGCTTAAGTTACTAGTACCTGCAGATTTTATTTATAAATACAAAATAGAAAACTTTTAACTTATTAATTATATGTAAAACTTATAATGTGATTAAAAAAACATTAAATTAATGGATACATTAATGAATCACTAATTATAATCCAATAGTGTAACATATATGATTCTGAAATTAGCCATTCTGCCTAACGAGTACTTTTACTTTTGGTGCTTGAAGTATATTTAGACACATTTGTACTTTCTTCTAAGGAATGCAGGACTTACAACAATATATTTCTACACTGCAGTACTGTTGGTTTTACTTTATTAAGAGATCTGAATACCTCCTCCACCATTGCTGCCAGTTTAGGAATGCAGATGCATGACATATAGCTGGGCAGTTTCAAAAGAGAGGCACAACTCTTGTATATATATATATCGTCATCTTTATTCTACACATTCACCTTCCTTGTCAAATCCTGGCGGCTACTGTAGCCTCGAGCCTCTTGCCTCAAGCAGAGACGAGGTGCGGGCTACAGAGGTCTGATAAGCTCACTACTTTCTAGCTCCACACCCACAGATTTATTTCATTTTCAAACCCTCTGGAGCCAGAAAAAGGCTTTGCACAACTTTTTGCACATATGTATGAGTAGTCCTCGATGCCTGTAAACAGACTTTGAAAATGAGTTCCCCTGCTATGTTCTGGCATGTTTCTGGGATCTCTTGATGCAAACAAACCCAAGCTGGCACAATGGAAACATCCGGAGGAGACGGCGCTTTCTAGAGGAGTTAGGTAAGGCACTGGTAACACCTCACATCCAAAGGAGGCTACACAATTGATTTACTCTTCTCTTCGTAGGTACATTCTAGAAAATGTGAAGCTTAAAAGAAAAATCTTACTACAAGGAACTTTTAACTGGTTATTTAAATAGTTTCAATCTTTATGACCTACATACTGTAAGCAAACAAGACCATCAGGTAGATGAATGGCTACCAGGTACCATTCAGACTTGTTGAATAAATTACAGGAGGCTGTGGGGAGGTCACACCTTTTTTTTCTTTTTTTGTTTTTACCACAGGGGCGCCAGAATCAAACCTAAAAGAAATTCCTTGGAGCTTTTTTGTTAGTTGTTATTGAGCGTTCAGTCGCTAAATGTGGAATTACATCATGCCCCTGCCAATGCATTACAGCATCAATTGTTGTTTGAACCATCTGCCCCACAAATGGTTGCCAGTTTGTTGTAGCTAACTTTGCTACAGCTAATGTTGACATTGCTGACTATAGTAGCTAGCTGATGTAAGGACAGTATGCTGGCCACATACTATAGAAATCAACCACTTATATATGTGAATATATATATATATATATATATATATATATATATATATATATATATAGACACACACACACATTGTTTTGTTTTGTTTTTTGTTTGTTTGACAAATTGGCTGCTACGAGATTCTTGATGTGGATCCACGGAGATTAACAAAACAATATTTTTGGACCATTTTAACAATCACAATAATGGTTTTAAGCAAAAAAGATACTGTTATTCTCAGTGTTGGGGCTTGTTACTCAAAAAAGTAATATATTACACATTACTCTCAAAAATAGTAATGCCTTACATTATTACTCCCTGAAGAAAGTAATTAGTCACATTACTCGTTACATTACTCGTTACATTCAAGTTGCTCCACGGTTCCTTAGCAACAAGCTTTGTGTGTGCATGCTGTCTCTGTAGGTGCTTCGTTAAGTTTGAGGTAGTGTTAGCAGTGGTGGAGAGAAGTTTCCAACATGGACAAAGTGTGCACCTCACAGTCAAGTTATTTTCCTTATGTTCAACAAATTCAGAGTAGTATTTATATCTCCAACTGTCAAAAGTGGCTTTATGCAGCGGGGGGTCTTCAGGCAAGTCGCATGCAGCAGCATGTTCTGCTCGTGTTGTTGACGCTGCCATTGTTATCCCATCTCCCCTTGCGTGGGGCGACTAACCAATCGGTGGTGGTGAAAGATACCTCGTGCCAAACCGCAACCAATCACTGTTCCATTATTGACCTCCCCCCCCCCTCAGCCCGTTGTGTGTGATGTGTGCGATTAGCAATGTAATGTAAGGAACAAGCTTGGCGAACTGTAACTGTAATCAACTGTAATGTGATTACTACATTCAGAACAGTAATGCCTTACATTACTCGTTACTGAAAAAAGTCATGTGATTACAGTATTACTTTGTAACGTGTTACACCCAACACTCGTTATTCTGCACATTTCTACAAACTCTGTGATTTTCTTTTCTTTTTTTTTTTTTTTAAATGACCTTTGAGTGGCCTGTTATTACAAATGTTTGTCCTTCCCACTTAGACCCAGCAAACATCATTATTGGGTCCAAAAAGTGAATACAACACAGAAGTCAAAGGCAGACGTCAGGAATGACTGCCAGCCTCCTGACATTATCAACAACTGACGTTATCAGAGCACCTGTTTTGAGAATTTTCAAAAAAATTTAATCCTATTTAGCAGGAAAGGTCATAAAAATTGATTACTTACATACAGCAATGCTTACTTAAAAGGATCAGAAACATTTTTATTTATTTTATTACATTTCCCCATCGGGCCAGCTCTCTCCCCCTCATGGGTTTGATTTGCTTTGGAATAAATTGTCTATAATTCACTGATGCGATCCAACATCAAGTTTGTACTTGGTGTTTTATCTTGGTAATTATGCAGGTGAGTGGAGATTCATTTAGATGATTAGTTGTGGCAAGAGGACCTTGGGATACCTGATGTTAGTGGGAGGCTGTGGTTGAACTGAAGTACATGATGGAAAGTTAAACAAGAAATCTCTGAGGATCATCACTCTTAATGTGCGCAGTTGTCAAGCAGAGCCATGAGCTAAAACACTTCTGTGGAATATCATGCTCAAATCATGTTACGGATGTGGTGTACTACACAGAGGAGTTATTTGCCCACGGTGCTGACAGGCTGATTTTCTTTATATCAGGACGCATTAGGCTGACAGCTTATTTTGTAGAGCACTGTGTGCCCATGTGTCCAAACATCTGCCAGCTCGAGCAGTCGCTCTGTGCCTAAAAAGATGCCAGCTAGTGCCAGGAGGGAGATATATGCGGCAACTTCTGAATTATTGAGGAAAATCTGAGGTATCTTAATTTTAATGACTGTGGACATGAGGGGAATTTGAGGATTGTCATTGCTCTTTTCAATCAGAGCAAGGACATAAAAGCATCCTCTAATTTAACAATGAGCCAACTTCTAATCTATTTTAGAAACAGTGGAGATCCCACAGCAACCGGAACTAGACGCTTAATGGTCAGGCACAGAACTGTGTGGTTATTTTGGATGAGCAGCCAGAACACATTACTATGAGAGCCAACATTTGGAAACAGACAAGGCGATAAATAACATTGTGTATAATGGCAAAATGTTTGTAGTTTTAAAGGGACTGATCAGCCAAGAAATCTAACATCTATTTTCTCTCTTTCCCGCCAAGCTAGTTTTCCATCTAGATTGTTTTGGTGTGGGTTGCCAAGTTTGGAGATGTCCGCTCATACTGTAAGTCACCAAATACGTTGAATGGCTTCAGGCGAGGAAGCTGTTCAAAGACCAAGGAAACCGCTGGAGAAACAGTTTTTACTCTGTGCACTTTACTTAACCTAGATACGTGGACTGAAATAAATGAAACCAACAGAATATCAGCAAATTAGTGGACTATATCCAAAATATAAGTAACAACTGTTGGTTTCACCAAAGGTTTCAGACATACTAAACGTTCTCAGATTCTGTTTTAATAAGCTTAATAGCATGTAAGGCTAGGCTTGTATTAAAGCCCAGTTATCTCTAAGCACAACTGATCCTGGTAATTAGTTAATTAGTCCCCTTGAAAGTGTCAAGTTGAGTACCCCAACCCTAACTAGATGGCACTTGTGGTGATCAAAGTATCAAAAAAACATACATTTAAAACAGTGAACAGCGATACCTCTTTCCAAATACCACAGTTTAGAACAGTTTCACGTGGGAATTATTCTATTATTAATCATTCTGTATCACTGGGCATAAGGAAGCCTTTGTCCTCTAATGGACGAGAGGCAAGAATGGTTCCCTCCTGAGCTAGGCTGTACTGTTAGCTAGCTTAGTTAGCGAGCCTCTCATCCATGAGTAGATGCATACTTCCTTCTGCATGCTTCCTTCCCAGCGGTGCACCCAATGTTAGAAAAGATGCAGAGAAAACCCCCTCTTGGATGCACCCATGGTAGATACAAGCCATATTCGCACTGCCGTTTCAAGGTGGGAATCAGGCTAGGAAAAGTGTGAAAGTGTGAAACTTTCACACAGTACCGCTACCAGCAAAGCTCAGGGATAAATTTAAATTTCACTACCAACAACTTGCTCAGTTGAGGATTGTTGAAAGTTATCGCCGTTTATCAAATGCCGTGAAAAGCTGGGAAAAACTGAGAGGGAATAACAGAATATTTCTTGAAATGCTTCAATACGTGGCTCATATTCAGTTCAGTGAATTCAAATGCTAATTAGAATGAATACAGTATAAATGTATAGGGGTCAAGTAATATGGTTCTAATTTAAAGGGGGAGTTCATCCCAAAAATAAAAAATACAGAGGCAGGGGAGGGGGGGACTGTTCTGCATCTGATCTGCTAGTATAGGCAGTGACAGAGCTGTAACAGAGGCGAGACAGCTTCTGTGTGAATGGAAAAAAGTCTGGGCGACGGTCAGGCCTCCTAAATTCAGAAAAATTTCCCCTTCGAAAAAAACAGCATCCCTTCCTGTGAGTGAGAGCCACTCAACACATTAGCAGCATCCATAAACAGCAGGCGGATACTTGTTTGGATTAACACGTGGAAAACGGGGGAACAGGATAAAGTAACAAACCAATCCCAGCGTTTTGATGTGTAATGTCACGCCTATTTTAGTTCCGCAACCCCGGCCTGCTGTATGAAATGACACACTGGAGCTGCTTCATGCCGGCGCTGCTTGGATCAGCGTGAACAAACAAAGCCCTCATAAATGCCCCTTTTGTGAGCTGGTCCAACGCGCTGCAGCTTGTGACCTAGAATTTTTGTTTGCGCCCCTGCCCCTCAAACATCCGGAGACCGCCACCATCTTGGTGTCTCCTCTGTGTTGGTGATGTGCACGAGCTCAGTAGAAAGAAAATAATTCCTACTGTACGTGAAACTGCTCACAATGAGGTCTGTGGATTCTGTTGAGTAAGTGGGTCATCTTTTCTGGAAAGAGATGCTGCTGTTGAGTTCTTTTATTTTATTTATTCTTCTTGCGGGGTTTTGACTAGCTAAGTGCCATCCAGTTCCATTACACTGAAGAGAAGGCAGAAGTCTTTTATGGCCGATATCTCCAAAACCTTGTGACTCATTACAATTTAGATGGATGAATAGCTCTACAGGTAACAGGAGAAATATGTGTTTTTGACTTATCGATTGAAATGTGCCTTTAAATTAGAACCATATCATTTTGATCACTTCTTTACATTTATACTGTATCCATCCTGGTTAGCATTTCAAGAAATATTCGGTTATTCCCTCTCAGTTTTTTCTCCAACACTTTTTTGCACAATTTGATAAACTGTAATAACTTTCAACAATCCTCAACTTGCAAATTAGCGAAGTTGTTGAAAGTGAAATTAAAATTGATCCCTGAGCTCTTGCTGATAGCGGTACAAAACTGTGTGTGAAAGAAAGGAAGGAAAAAAAACAACAAAAAAAACGTTGATGTTTTACTTCACAAGGACACAAACTGGAGCTTTTTTTTCCACAGATATACACTCCGGGATGATTTTTCTTCCACTTCGGAGGAAGACGGCAGTTGCCATGTGAAGAAGAGGCGGTTGCTATGTGTTGAGAACACAGACAAACAAACCTAATAAACTCTTGTCTCCGAGCTCGATATTATAAATAAGTCACAATGGAAAAGTAGCGTCATGTTTTTCTTATGTTTTGCTTGTTTTCACACAGAATACATAGTGGCCTTCTCTGGAGCCAGTGAAGGCGACTGCACAAACAAGGCCTCCACGCGCTGACATCAAGTAAATTAATGTGACTTCAATATACCGTATTAAACACGCTGACACTCTGACTTTATATTCTGGATTTCCTGGCTATTAAATCATCCATCCAAGTTCTTTGCTGGGATTCGTTGCCCTTCTGTGACAAATGAATCTATTATATTCTTGGGGAGCGTCACTGATGGTCCTAGGTGGTTTGAGCAGCTGCAGTGATTAATGGCAACATGAATTTTGCAGACACCCTCTACTGGCTTCAAATAGTAACTACTACAGTCTCAAATCACTCAAGTCATAACTCTCTTTTTTCTCACTTGGCTAAACTCATTTTTCCTCATGCTCACATCTCATTTATCCAGCAGTGACCACCCAAATCTAAAAACTTTCCATGTTTCTCTCATTATCTCTGCATTATGATTCTCCATCCTCCGGAATTAGGTCAACTGCACCAACATATTACATCATGGTGAAGCCTCTCTCTGAATGTAAAAAGCACGCCATCGCTTTGATGAATGAAGTAATTTGCACACATGAAATCTACTGTATGATCTTGTAATGGTTTAAAAGCTGACTGTAAGAATGAGAAACAGAGCGGTTAAGGCAACACAAACAGTGCAAGAGGCACAGAATTTGGTGTTATTTGTTTTTTTACACTCGCTGCCAGTGTAAGCTTTCACACAGGGAGGCAGATGACGAACGGAATATCGTCAATAATCCAAAGAATTGGACAGTACTTGCCACAATTTCCACACCACAGACGTTCTGATCTGCTCTTTCCTTCGTTTTGATGCACATTGCAAAAGTTCAATTCAAACCCTAAATCCCTGTGAGAAGCCACGAGCCAATTCAATACCCAGGACTTAGCCGGCTGCTGCAAAATTCACATTTAACTTTGCAATGTCTACCGATGGGCTTATCAACTGTCTTCACACCTTTCTATCAGCATGATGAATGCAATCCTGTTTGGCGACCGCCTTCCCGCTGCACATGAATAGATCACACAGGCAGACTTTACAAATCAATCCATGCATTACGGCACAAAGATAACACAACACTGACAAAAGGAAAATCAGATGTAATGTTCTTTGTAATGGTTTCCTGTCATATTATTTATAGTCGAGGAGGCATCAAAAACAGGTTAAAAAGGCTTGTCAGCCAGATCCTCGATACTTGTAATTACAGTAAATCGGCTAAGAGATACAAAACAACGATACAGTCCTTTAATCTATGGATCAAAACAAAGTCATTGCCATAGATTTGATTTTATCACAGCCAAAGTACCATTTCAGATTCTGAGCCTTTTATCGCTCCTAAAATTGGCTTCAAAAACAACTCAGCCTCACAAAGGTTGAGTATTATTTTTACCAGCTTCAACAGGGGGGTTGGTATTGTGTGTGTGTGTGTGTGTGTGTGTGTGTGTGTGTGTGTATGACAATGACAAAACATGGTCTTAGAGACACCTTTTGTAGTAGGGATGGCCACAGAAGCGATGTTGACTGTTTTGCTAGGTGTTATTATGTTTGTAAGTCCGTGGACAAACATTGTCACCATGATATTGTGTCAGAACCGTAGAAAAGATGCAATCACAAAACTTTGCAGGTGTTTAGTTGAGATTAAAATGAAGGTCGAGATCGAAGATGGGCATGGTGAGAGCAAGGGGCAGGAGGAAGGGGGTTGCCCCCACCATGCTTTACACCCCGACATTCATTTTCAAAATTCCAAGAGATCGAAGACTGTGATTTAGCCTTTGTTCTCTTTTGTGATTTGTTGTTAGCTTTTTACGTTTATGCACCCACTGCATGGAACAATCTACAGGCTGCTCTTCAAGTTCTGAATATTGTACCACTGAACAATTTTAAAGCTACGAGACTAGGTTGTCCGTGGGTAAGTGCTTTCTTTATGTTTTTTTTTTTTCTTGTAATAGAAATCTGTGATCTCAATGGGACAAAAAAAGGCAACATTAAAAAAACAAAACAAAGAAAAACCAAAAAAAGAGTGGCCGAGATCGAAATTGGGTGCGAACCGAGCAATGGCGCCAGAATTAGGTGGGTAGGATGGCCCACATTCTTTAAAGTATTGAATCACTGGTACCCAGTTTCAATTGTTCCCATCCATTTTAAGACATCAAGTTAAACTAGAGACCATCTTGCCTTGGTGTCACACCAGCCGCGACTCCAAAGCAATGTGAGCGGTGCAATGGAACAGGTGATGAGAGAGGAGCGAGTCTGGGGAAGCAGGTGAAATGTTGCATGTTTAATGTCATCAGTTCCTCGTGTCAAACAAGGAAATATTTCAGCGGAAAACATCTATCAATACTTAGATTATAAATTGCGGGGGTGGCAAGGCTTGTTGAATAAATCTGACACAGTTCACCTGTTTCACCGTATTCACTTCTCTCATGTCATCTGTTTTCATCACACCATGCAAACCGATTTGGCGTCTCGGCCGCTGGGATCCAATCGCAAGATCGTCTCTAGCTCCGAATGTAGTTCTCATGCAAATGTAACATAACCTACATTATTCATATGAATTAAGGTGGCAAATGTTCATCATTAATCAAGACAGAAATACACCAGACAGGAAGATCACTGTAGCTACACCGGTCCAATGAAAAAGTGCCCACGTGTCTTCTCAAGTTTTATTTTGCTCTCTACCACCCTGTTTCTTCAGTGCACACCCAGAAAACTACAACAAAACAAAAGACAGGAAAATCTCAAATCTATCACTCACTATTAAAGTGTCCATTAATAAGCAACACGTCAGCACATTGGAAATGAGCTGAAATAAAATAAAACAGTATTTTACAATGTATTAGCAATGTTAAGGGCAGCAGAACAACATCGACATTATGAAACAAATGAAAGACAACGATCAGGTGTTCCTCCTGGACAACTTTTTAGAAGCCACACTGCATCACAACATTTCCCACAATGCCCCTGGCTGAACCCTGGTCTGGTTTGCAATTAATGAAACCTTAAACAAAAGGCAATAGATATTTTTAAACAAACATTTTAAGAACCTTTCAGACACTTTTCTTATCAACCTTTTTAATACCTTATTATCAAATTTTAGTGATGACTCTGTGAACCCAAATGATTATGAATTCATGACTGAAACCTCTGCAATACACATCTCAATGAAACAGCCTCTGAGACGGCTACAATCACACCCACTTATTTGACATTTAGGTATTTTAGAGGGCATTTTTTCCAAAAGCTCTCCACAAGTTCCACAAGAACTGGTACTTTATTTTGCTAGAGGCTCATAATTGAAGCCATCCATGTAGCTTCTAGAGTGTTACCCTTTCTGAAGTTTCCCCCCTGTCCCTGCTGACAGAAAACTCATGACACCGTCCTGAAGCATTAACACAGAGTGGATTCAGTCCAGTAACATGACACGTTGATGTGGAGGAGCAGAGGATGGGGCAACAAAAGATAAAACTATTTGGGGAGAGTAATAATGGTAAAAATAGCTTTTGATTGAATAATGTAGGAGATTGAGAATCAAATAAATTATATATGGTCATAGCCTGAATTGCATTACATAATTAATGCACACGGTCGTACATAATGTACCAACTGTCAACATGTGAAATGTGTTTGAAAAAATAATACAAGTGTGATTCTCAAACCACTTAAGGGCAAAGAGGAAGGACACGCCCATGGGACATGCTGGTGTCATGGCTGGGCTCGGATGAATCATGCATACCTCAGTTTTCCTTTGCTCTTTCCCCCCCAACACACATTTTAACTGTCAAAGAAAGTATTAAGATGCCTTTAGGGTCTCTATTCCCCAAAGGCTGAAGAAGATCAGAATGTCAGATGTCAAAGGACGCTTTACTAACGCCTCATGAAAGTACTAGAAAGTGCGAAAGAAGTACTGTGGGGAACGGAGGGGCACTTTTGGGCTTCCTCGCTTTTTTTTCTTTCGAAGTCTTCTTGGCAAGAAGCTCTGCATGATGTTTCTCTAAGACTGAAGAAAAATAATGGTCATGACTCAATTTACACCATGTTGCCGGTGATTGCTTTTTACGTCGCTCTGCATAAAAAACGCATGACTCTGACCAAATTAATTCAGTATCACCTGGGTGAATTTGTCAGGGCTGCATGAATGCAACTTATTGCTGTGTAATTAATTATGCTGTTCCCTTTATTTCACATGTTTTGGAGGAGGCGCGCTGCACTGCATGCAGGGAGGCTAATAAGTGTTACTGTTCAGGGGAAAATTGAGATTCAACAGGGAATGAGATGCAACCACAAAATTAATCTACGACACTCATCGGATGTAGAGCACCCTCATTTGCATCTTGTTTTTAATATTCTCAAGTTATGATTTATCATGAGGAACATGTCAGCCCTCTGTTTTGTTTTATTGTTTTTTGAGTGTTACTGGAATAAAAAGAATAGAAAAAAAACAAAAACATTGTGGAGTGCTTATACCCTGTTTCTATTAAAGCTTTGAGCCTGTATCATGTCATGGTTGATCTCAAAGCAGCTGGGAGGCAATGTTTCACAAAACACACAAAGTACATGACAGCCTTGAGTTTGAGGAGCCCTGTGGCTTATTGCTTGAATCGCAGCTGCAAATGTTGCCATGGCCTTTTAATTAGAGACCATCCATTACTCAAGTTTACAGATTGCTGTTTGTGTGTTATTTTTCAGACTTAATACGCGCTCTACTGTGCAAAGTAATTTGTTAAAAGAGAAGCGAAAGAGGACACTCTAGGGGCATGCTGATGTTATGTTCATGGTTTATTAATCTGTTGCTTATTTCTTCTTAATTAATCAAGTGATTGTTTGGTCTTTAAAATGCCAGAAAATTGGAAAAATGTTCATCCAGAGCCCGAAGGTGAGGTCTTTAAAGAGCTTGTTTTTGTCAAAGCAACAATCCAAAAACCAAAGATATTCGGTTTATTGTGAGAAAAGCAGCAAAGTCTTCACAACTGAGAAACTGGGGAATGCAGTTTCTCTTGAGAAATGACTTAAAGGAACCGTTAACTCAGAAATCTAAATTCAGTCCTTATCTACTCATCCCCCATGTTTCGTAGTCTACAAAACATGTCTGGAGCCTCACAGCGAAACAGTTCTGCAGAATTCTGCAGAAAGCAACTAAAGAGGGTGGGGACTTTCAAAATAAAAAAATAAAAAAGACACCTAATAAGAACATAAAATGGCTCGTCCCATGTAATCCAAGTGTCCAGAAACCCTGCAAACCATAACTGATTGGAAAATATGCTACTTACATGCTTTTTAAGTGGAAATCTTAAAGATAGCTGATGAAGCAAAAAAAACATTCGTGTGGAAGCCGTATAATGTGGGCGCGTGAGCTTAAACACATGTACATGCACCGCTGGACAAGATCAACGAGAACTTGCTGTCTCTGCATACCTCTGAGTTTACCAGTTAACCAGAAGCCGGCGTCCAACCCAAACAGAGTGAGCTCTGCTGACGTGACAGCAACAAGTGCCTCTGTCGGATCGAACGTGACATTTTCCGTCTTTGATCTGCTACCTAATCATAAGTCCTCTCAGTTGCGCTGATGTGTTGACGGATGGTACAAGTGTGTTCTTTTCCTGGAAGCTTTAACAGAGAGAAGCGTGTGAGATTAGATGTGGATTCTTTATCACGGCACATATTAGTGACTTTGATGACCTAGAAAGACTTCGTCTGTAGCTAATGTCTCTTTGTCTGGATCTCAACTTCTCCGTTAAATCTCCTCTGTGCGGTCAGGTTGTTGAGTGGTCATTTTACGCGGGACGAGCTGTATGGAGCCATTTCATGTTTTTTATGAGTCGTTTTTGATTAGTGTTTTGAAACAAGTCCCCATCTACTTCAGTTGTTGAGGAGAATGTTAACGATGTTTTCTGCTGTAAAGCTCAGAAATGTTTCGTGGACCAAGATACTTTAACCATCTTTCTATCAGCATGGGAATGAGTGGGCTAGATAATGACTTACTTTTCATTTTAGGGTGAATCCTTTAAAGACCCCCCCAAGCATATACCAATAGTCTGCTTGAAACCATAAGTTGTGTCTAATATGTTTATTTCCACTACTATTATAATATTATGTTTATCTGCAACATCTTGTAATATTGTAATATGAACAACTATAAGAATCTTCAACTTGAATAACTATTTAGAAAGATGAATCATTTTAGTGTTGGGGGGACATGGTATGGGAATGCATTTTATGAAACAACCGAGGTAGGGCCTGCTCTGTTTGATAAACTGATCAAGAATTACTGTGACTGGTTGGTTCACTTGAAGTTCTGACTACATTAGTCAGACCTCTCTTACCTCTCTCAGATAAGTCATGGGACATGAGAACCTCACAAGTTTTGCTTTTGTAGCAAGCAGCAAAAAAGTTGTAGCTTGACATGTGAGTTAATGTGTCTCAATGAGATTGTTATGCAGCCCTACTTTACATAAAGGCACCTTTTCTATTTTTGAATGTTTTCAGTGTGTTGTTTTTATTATTCTGCTTTTTAACCTGTAAAGTGCCTTTGTGTGCCCCTGAAAAGCGCTTTATAAAATTAAAAATAGTTATTATTATCCGTTCCTTGTGCTTTATTGAAAGAAATCTAATCTATGGATATGTCAAGTTTGTTCATTTCTAAAGTTTTTTCTGCGGCGTTATGATAAATCTTATTTCAATACAAACTCTGTTCTCAGCGTATGTGCAACGGTGGATTAGAGTGTCTAAATCACACGTGTATTAGTTGTAAATTGGACCAGATTTGAAATCAGACTTTCCGACAGTGAGCACAGAAAATTTACACTTTCAGTGAGATACATGTGAAAAACAGCCTTCTGGTGTCAGTCATTGCACATACATCAATCTGTACAGTGACGATCAGATATTTGACTGTATGAACAAGAAGAAAAAGATGTTTTTTGGGTGGACTTTATGAATTGATCATCTAAATGGATTTAATGTTGATTGACACGTGTCTGCTTCATATGATAGTCCACTCACTAATTGAATAAATAGTAAGTAAAGCTTGAGTCAAGATCATTCTGTGAACATCAACTGGATTCTTACATTATACTGATACTGATGACTGATGTACATCAGCACTAACATGACTTACATACTGTGAAGTTTGATTGGTTTGGGACACATAAGGATGATTGTGCCATGTCTGTCGCAGGATATATATTTGGGTTAGTGTGCACAATTTTTGTAAAAGGGGGCAAAGACAGAAAACAAAGCTGGAAAGAGTTCAGTAACTTCTGTTCGGGTTAATTGAACTTGATCAGTCAGAATACAGTCAGGTCTGGAGAATTGTCAGCCACGGTGGTGTTTTGCAGTGCGTACGGAGGTAGTGCAGCCTGGAGGACCGCACGAGGATGCCCACGAGGATGTGGGGGCTTTGAAAAGGTAGGCATTTTGGAGAGGAAGCAGATGGCCCACATTAAAACCAAAGGGCCCTTGTGACTATCTTCAATGGCCCTGCAGAGAACTGGGTAATTAAATGAGAAATTTAATCAGATTCCTCAAATTAAATGTCCAGCTGGATAGTTCGGCGAGAAACACCACCGACTACACATTTACCTAGGGGAGTGTCACCGGTGGATGCATAATTCTCCGATCAGTACACACTCATACATGATGATATTCCTGGTGATGATTATTGCTAAAGTATTCCATTCACAGTTCTGCCAGCAGGAGGCAAAGGGACTTAACTGTGTGGCCACGGGTGGGTCATTTTAATAATGGGGCCTGGGAGGAAGCAACAAAACAAGTGAGATGACAGGATGGGGCTCTGGAATCAGTGGATTTCAGCAAGGGAGACTGTTTTTCTCATCTTTCTGAACAAGGCTTCAATCCCACTGTGGACTCAGCTCAGATGCTATTCTAACGGCGTTTTTCATCGTTTGATGCAACACGTTTGATGCAACATTTGAGAAAAAACAAAAACACCCAAAAAACGAGGCAGCAGGATCCAAGTCCGGACGTCGTGACGCGAGAATGTGACATGAGCCACTGATTTTTTTTTTCCTTTTTTTTTTTCTCGAGTCTTCCTCACTGGTAGCACGGGTGGACAGACAGCGAAGCCTGTGGGTCCGTTCCGAGTCATTTTGCATTCAGCAAATCCCAAGAACCGCCTCCCCTCTCCTCCCCATCCCCTCCCCTCCTCCTCCTCCTCCCCATCCGCTTGCTCCCGCCCCGCGCTGGCTCCCTCTCACACGCACGCAGCCTGTCCGGTAGGATGGGACCAGCAAGCCAGATCTCCATGCACGCCTGACCGCTAGTTTTTCTACTTCCTGGATGGAAGAATGGGACATTTTTTTCCCTTCTTCCCAGCGCCACTTTCTCTCTCTCCCGCTACGTTGCGCGCTGCCCCTCCGTCACGCCGACGCCGCGGATAATCACTTAATAACCACCACGTGTAATCAATGATATTCGACCACTTTTCCTTGTAAGTTGAAGACAGCGATCGATCGCCGATTGACCTCCCCCCCCCCCACCTTCTTCCTCCTCCTCCGTCTTCTTCTTCTTCCACACTTCGGGAATGTCGCTGTCTGGAAGCCCCGCTACAGGCACGGCGGAGTCACACAGATTTCCAACTGTTTTCTCACAGCTGTGGCGTGCGCAGCGTTTTATTCCTCGGAGTTGAAAGAGCAGAAAGCCCCCATCAACACCGCCCCACCCCCCCCGTCAGCTCTGATCGGACCGGAGGCGAGGAAATGTGTCTTTTTAAACGGCAGTGACTGTGTCGCCTGCACCGACCACCACCACCAGCCGTACTTTGATGCTCTCCTGCCTTCGTGGCCGCCGTGCCAACTTCGCTCTCTTAACAGCTTCTTCGGTCGTGTTGTGTGCGATTTTCTAAAGAGGAGGAAAAACAAGAAAGAAGAAGGAGGAAAAAAACAAGACTGAAAAACTTTGTCACCCGTTGCCTTTTTTTTCTCGTGTAACTCTCGATGAGTGGTCTAACATGCGGAGAATACGGGGACCGAGTTGCTGGTGGATTTTATCCTTAATGTTTTTAACCTTGCCCAAACACAAAGACTGTCACCCCGGTGAGTACTTTAACGCAACACGGGGTTAGCTTACCGTTGGTGTGTGTTAGCCCCCCTGAACTCCTCCAGAGTGTCCACAGTGTTGAATTGGTGTTTTATAACGGAGGGGGGAGAACAGAGACTTTCTGCTGTCGATTCAGGAGGTTTTGTTTATTTTAATTAAACAGGCGACGTTCAGTCCGGGTTCGTCTAACGGTAACAGGGCCGAGCTGGGTTGCGTTACCGCTCAGACGTTTAGCCTCCGTGATTTGTGTGTGCGTGTTATTGATTAGGCAGCGGGACTATGGCGCAAACTCCCCCCCCCTCCCTCCCTGCTTTTTAACGTCAAGCTGGACATTTATTCAGTCCTGCAACTCTTGTTTGACCTCGACGATGTGTAACACACACACACACACACACACACATTGTGTCTCTGAATCCATCAATCTCAGGAAATGAAGGCACCACACTCGTGTGCGTTCTGAACCGTCGGTCGACTTAGTATTCACTTTGCCTCCTGAATCACCAGGGTTGTTCGTTAGACACGTAGTTTTCTGCTCTTGTGCTCAGAAGTTGTTGTAGTTTTTTTCTTACAGCTTATAGGTGTGCAGTCCATGTTCATGTGGAGGTATAGTCTGTGTTTGCTTGCTGTCATGTGAGTAGGTAGAGACTAGAGAATGAGGGCGATAGTTAGCGCTGTTGGTCCGTGGATGGTTGTGCCAGTATGAGAGGCGTTCAATGCTACCCCCGGTACACAATCCCCCCCCCCCCCCCCAAAAAAAAAAAAAATCGGACACCCCACTACCAGGCGACGTTTGTTACCCCTGGGGATTCTGACTCCACTAGAGTTTTTTTTTTTTTTTTTGATGATTAAAGGAGATTGATGGGTTGATTTGGGTATTAACATGTGAAGGGTTGGTCAAGCGCAAGCCGGACTGAACAGGGGTCTATCGATTTTGTCTTTTTTTGTGGGCCTATACCGATTTATTGGAAATGAAGGGCAGTAAAAACCGATAGGCCTTTGCAGTTAAGATGAAAATCTTTTTCACAGAATGTCCAAACTTGCAGTAATGAAAATTCTCAAGAACTGTTCTTAAGTAAAATTGTCATTACAGGTTCAGATCATTCAGTGTTGACAGGCTGTTAATTGTGACGTATTGTCAGTCATCTATAATTCTGGGTGGTAGATTGTGTAAGAACCAAGGTAGCACATATTTAAATGTGTTTATTTTACTGGCAACATGATGGATTCATCACAGATATCACTAATAGAAAATGCAGAGTATTGGCCCCGATAATCGGACTACTCCTATTACTGAACAGCGGTGTATCACAGTGACGACCTTGTGACTCATTCTGTTATATTTAGGCAAGATCATATGATCCTAGATATTTTTAAACCCAATATTTTCGCTCGATATTGGCCTATCACAGATTAGTATCGGTCAGAATTGCCATGTATGTTTCCAGCAACGTTTATTCTTTCAATGCACTGATGTCATTTTGGATATAAAAGTTTATTTTTTAGCTGTAAAATATTCAGCCTCCAAGTCATATGTGTCTTCGTCAGAAGTATATGATTGATGCTATGAATGTGTCATTGGTGAGGAATCAGTGCAGAGATACAAGGCTCAAAAACAAAACAAAAAAACAAAGCATTAAAGGGGGAAGGCAGGGGGAAAAATATGTATTTTTGACCTTGGGGTGAACCTACTCTTCAACCCTAGAAATGACCTGAATATGTCATGTAGTGTTGGAGTCATACGCTGGTAAAAAATTGGCTGGTTAAAGAAGAAGACATATGGCCCATGGACACAAATTTTATTTTTGCATTCTGTATAAGAATATTTTATCAGATGTGTCCATATCAGACTTATTTAATTATTGATATTGAAAGTGGCATTAGCACAAACAATCCAGCATCAGTCTGTCTCTAAAATATTAGAAAAATAGATGACATTTCTATCGGGTTACAAAATATGGTGCTGCACTGTTTTTGTGTCAAGGTCTCCTGATTTGGGTGGCGTAACTGGATGGAGTAGGGGTTGAGGTTGGGTCAAGGTTAAGTATCACCAGTATAACAGGTTGAGAAAGGTTTGAGGTTTGTACAAAAAAACAATGGGGGAATACACTCTTGCACATTGTTGAAAAGAGCAAACCAGAGACCAAAAAGCATGATACTGTATGTACAATAGCCTTAAGAAGGGCTAATTACTTAAGAGGATAAAGGGTAATGGGGGACAGGTGAATTTTTAACAAGAACTCAGAATAAAGAAGTGCCTTTGTTACCGTATCGTCCAATAGTTCTCATTGTTTAGAAAAGGCCAGCTTTTTCAGTCTTTCAGGATCTTACATCCATCCCAGGATGTATTCTTCGATGTTGACCAATTTTTTGTGTGGTACTATGTTGAATCGATGTAATTAATTAATTCAATCATTTTAATTTCCAAGCACTTCCAAAGGTTCCCAACAGCCCAACCAGGACTTTTTAGTTTAGAGACTGTTACCCCATTGATATTTGAGAGTTAAAAGAATCTGATATATAACCATACAGGGTTCTCCCCAGACGGTGGAACAGCGGCGCTGCGCCGCTCTACCGCTCGGTCAGCGCCGCTATACTCCGCGCGTGACAGTGTCGAGCGTCCGTCCGCCGTCCCCCGGTTGACGGCTAGGAGCTCCCGGCTGACGGCGATGAGCGTCCGTCCGTCCCCCGGCTGACGGAGTTGATGACCGGCTGTCCGTACGTCCGTGTCCCCCCCCCCCCCCGGACTGACGTTGACGAGCGGTTGACGAGCGCCTCCCCCCCCCCCCCCCCGGACAGACGGTGCGCCGCTATACTAAGAATTTCTGGGGAGAACCCTGCCATATATATTCACCATGTGAATCAGGAAACTTTACTATAAATGTAGTGTTTCTACTTATATTTGGTTATCAAAAGTTATGTGCCGAACGCAGATTTTACAATCAATTTTCGGCATTTCTGACTTGAAAATTTGTATTTCTTGTCTGACGTTCAAAGATAAATCAGTATTTAATTAATATTGGCAGATAATAATTAAAGATTAATAAACAGTAGTTACACCAATGTCATATAATCAGCGATATGTTTAATTATGTTATGTTAGATTGTGGTGTAACATTTATAGTCTGTGTGCATCCCAAATATGTTTTATGTTTTCACTCTGTGGCACCAGTCATCCCCCATAGTGAAGCAGCCGTGATGTAACAGAGGAGAATGGTTCCTCACTGAGTCACCCCCCTTCTGCCCCAAAAATCCCCCACTTCCATGCTCCACATCCTTAGTTTTGCAGCTTTATTGACTAGTAGCCCTCCAAGTCCCTAACGCAGCAGAGTTTTCTCACATGGCATGTCTCACCAGACCCCTGACATGCAGTGGAAAGGCAATACACTCTGACTGGTGGACCAGCAAGAAAGTGGTGAAGGACAAATCCAATTTAACTGCTTGTACACTGTCACGTAACTGTATTAATCTACCGTTCTAGTCCGCATCATTTACAGTATATCTTAAATTGTGCTTCAATTAATGTGTATATCAAGGATTTCAAATGGAGGAGGATAATTTTTCCATCTGCAATGTATTCATACAAGAAAAAAAGGCATAGCTGTCGATAAAATTGGCCTGATTTTCATGATAATTATATATTTTGAAAAGCACTCCCTACAATATATGGAGATAAAAAATTCTGTAAGAAGATGTTCAGGAGTTGTGTTGAAAGCTGTAGTTTAGACAAATGTTTGCTTTAAACTTGTGCGGTTGGAACTGCAGCTCTGAAGGTGCCGTTTGAAGCATATCTTGTCATTAATAATAGAAATTCTCCTGATTGCATCACTTAAGTAATGAGGAAAAAATTGCACGTTGTGTGAATAGAGCTCTGGAAAAGAATAAAGGCGTAAAAATGTCATGATACAGCTGGGGAATAATTGGTAGCATTGGCAATAGGATGCCAATGATTTGGGAAACTTGAGAAAACAATTACTCTCTGACAAACATAATGGCCATTTTCACTTGTGTGTGTTGTCCTTTTTTCAAATAACACCATCACTGTCCACTGCAACTAGAATATGAGTGTGCAAACATGTCATTAATGTTATTAATGAGGTCCTGATGTACTGCTGTGCCAGCAGGATGCCATCTGTCCGGACATCACTGATGTTGGCAACAGCATCATTATCATCAAGGGCCTCCTCTACCTTCTTGGGATAATTGGTTGAACATGCACACAGTACTGACAGAACATCTCAAAACTAACTTTCCCCAGGTTTTAAAAATAGCATCAGTAGCATATGCTCGGTCTCGATCATGGTCGGGCTCGGCACACTGTTATCTGTTGTCTCTCCACCAGCTGCCTGTGCCACCCACTAAATGGTCCGAAGGGGAAACATTGCAACTGTAATCACTTTTCACTTGTGCAGATAATTCGCTGTTCATCCTTTTTGCTGGTGATGCTCATCCTTTTGCTTATGCTTTCAAATCTAATGACTGGCTTATCTATTCATCTAATTAGACTGGATAAACCTAAAAACAACAATGCAATTTTGTTATCGATAAAACTGTTTGAGCTGCGTTGGTGCCGACTCAAGACCGTAGGCTGGTTTATGAGAACGGTTGTTACTTAGTGTGTTGCTCATAATGCATTATGGTGGTTAAGCTGCGACCACTGTTGCTGTTTGGGAAAAGCGCCCCAGCATGGGTTCTTCACACTGATCTTTGAAAATAGCCTGTGAAATAAGATACCTTGTTTTATTCTTTCCCAGTTTCCTGCGATACTAAATAAAGGTTTTTTTCTTGATGAAAAGTACAAAATAAGATAATTATGTTAAATGTCGGACAGATACAGTACCCTAAATATTAATTTGTATTTATTTATTTATTAATTTTTATTATAAGACAGCGTGCAGGGAAAAAAAATAATCAACAAACTCTCCCAAACACTCGAGGAATGATTTCTTGTAGTAGCGTGTGGATTATTTTTTTCTGTGGTTTACTATGACTAAATGTCTTTACTGATGGGAAATGCTGTTTGAGAAACTGTATAAATTACTTGGTGCAACCCAGGCAAATGTAAGCAAACATTTGCAACCTTGAGTTACTTTCTGAATTCACAATTCATCTAGTCACTTTTTCAAAGTGCATTTTATGTCTGATTTTTGGCCCTGAACCCATTTATGTGAAATTGTGTGGTCATGTGTTGAGCTTTTTAACAAGGACACACTTGTTCAGGTTTTCCGCACTGTAAATAGCTATGTGCTCTGACACTAAAGAACCATCATCAGCCCTCAGAAATCGATTTAAGGGATAGTATTTTGAAATGATGAAAGTGCACTGTTTTGGCAGCTACTGCGTAAGAAATCAAAATTATGAGAGAGAAGTGTCTGCCAGAGGATATGAATCGAACTCAGTTTGGATTTCTGCTATGATCAAACTAGACAACTTTACATATCGCAAAAATATTTTTTAGTGTATTGTTTTTTTGTCTTTAGAGTAGTAACACCATCTCCTCTTCTTCTGAATAACAATATAGGTCAGTACTGTTGATACGCAAACCACATAACGAAAATCAAATGATCAGATAGTGATTTTAAAAATATTTTAATAATATGTCTTTAAGTGTTTGAAATGAACAGAACTTGAAGGCAGCCCCAAAACTATATGGGGGTGCATGACCGCCAATTGCTGCCCGCTCTACTCTTTGCTGTAGCTATCTTTTTAGCTGGAGCAACTAGCTGGCATTAGCAAATAGATCAGATAGCTGTGGAGCTAAGTGGCCCTATTAGCTGAGTGAAGTTAGTCTCGACAGCGACCTCAGGCTCAGCTGTCCAGTGAACATGGCTGGACAACAGAATGATATCAAATATAGCCTCCAGAGACTAACTGGCTGCACGTTTTAAGATATGGTATGTAGTATGGAGGGGATTTACAGTGTCTCCTATCAGTACTATAACTGGGCATAAGAAGACATGGCATGTAGGGGCAGGAGAGGCAGGGCAAAAAATATATAATAGATATACTCAAACAGTATGAATATAATCCTCCAACTTCCGCCTAAATTCTGTTTCTTCCTACTCTTCAGCTTTATTACATTATGAGAGAATCAATACCAATTATATTGCCTTTTTTTACAGCTGTAATTATCAGCCGAATAGATAAATGACAAGGTTGACCCCTCATGTCCACTGAATGTGGCTGTATTGATTTGCAGTTGTGCCACAGCCCTGTCACGTCCCAGTCATTATTTAAATGGCATTCAGAGGTGGTGCGTCACTGGCATGTTTTGTTCCACAATCACTTCAAATACATGGTAGCAGCTCATCCATGATTGATGTGGTAACATACCTCCTTTATTTCCTGTACCACAGCAGGTTTTCTTATATTTATTTCTTTGTCCTCATATCCTGAATTGTGTATAGTAGCATAAAGAAAATACTGTCAGGTCTTGTTCTGTTTTGCAGCTATGGGAGTCATAATAAAGACAAGCTAGTTTTGCTGTGTGTTGGGTTGAGACAACCTGTTATTTTTATTTTGATTAATCGGTAAATTATTTTCACAATTAATTGATTAGTTGTTTGGTTTTTGAAATGGTGAATAATCTCCGTCAATATTTCCCAAAACCCACAATGACATCCTTATAGGTCTTGTTTTGTCCTCAAACCAAAAATCACATTTAAAAAGCTGAAATCAGAGTTTCTGTTCAATGTAATACTAACTACTGATTTATTAATTGTTGCAGCTCTGTGCATAACAATCAACTCAATAATAAACAGTTAAGAAATCGTCAAAGAGATTTTAGATGTCATTTAGATGTTCCGTTCACACATCTGGTGAACGTTTGGAGCTACCAGTTTCCAGAAGCTGCAACTGAACCGAAAAATTACCCCGTGGACGTTACGGGTGAGGACATCCAGTTGGGAGATGAGACCATTAATATCCAAGTGTAACGCTTCAGTTATGAGTTCAACATTATGAGAACGGTGCTTTATTTCATAAGATAATTATAGTAATTGGACATTAATTGTGATTAAACTGTTTATTTGTCTAACTTATGTTAATCAAGGCAATCAGTCATCACTTCATTACTCGGTGTGTATGGTTGAGTTCACTCGGTCTTTGAGCCAAGATACTCCGAGCTGGTCACAGTAACATTTTAATCATTTAGAATGACACACAGCCACTTCACTCCAAATCATTTCATCTGTCCTAGCAACATCCAACCCAAATCACGCACACAACACACACACACGTGCACGCACGCACACACATGCACACACACGCACTTGTACACAAACTGGATTGGACCAGGCTAGTTGAAACAAGGGAGGAAAAATGCTGTTGGGGAAAAGAGTGCACTTATTTCCTGTGCTTCATGACAATAGTGATTAATGTCCGAGCAATAAGGCACTGTCACTGAAGGACATATACTGCTGCACTCAAGGACTTGGCCATATCAATAAATGTCCTATGTCCTTCAGTCACTTTGTCCTCTTTCCCCTTAAACAATCTCACCGCGTTGTTGATACTGTGTCAGCTGTACTTACAGCTGAACTGTCAGTCAACACAGCCCTGCGGAGGGTGGAGACAATGGAACCTTCAGGCTCCTTCTTCCTGCATTGTGTTATTGTGGGTCAACAGAGCATGTGTTTGCCTTGTGCTCGTTGTTTTTTTCGGTGGGCTACATTCAAGATTGTCTTTTTTCCGAGGCGAGGAAAAAAACAAATTCAAAAGTAGGCTATCCCATCCACGAGGCTCATTTACCCTGTCGTGAATTATAGCGACAATCACTGAAGATATAGGATTATAGGCTGTGCATGTTTTATCATGCTTAAGGTGCTGCGCAGAATGCAAAATAAGCTTGTTGAAAAAGAGTCCGGTTGCATGTGACGAATTGAATTTTAACATTTGCATAAATTATATTCTTGTTATTTTGAGGAGCTGTAGAAAATGCCTGAGCTCCAGCATGTCTAAGTTATATTGTTCTTCTGTTACTATGCATTTAGGTCACTTTTAGTTCAGAATGCAGTCACCACAGTCTTTAAAAAAAAAAGTCATTACCCAGCCCATCAACTCTACAGTGGAGTACACTGAATAGTAGTTCTCACTGTCAGGACAGACAACTGTTTTGTTTCAATGGAACAGCTACAGAATGCTTAAATGAAACTGAAACGATGCCAGGCAAACCTGACAGCCCTCACATCTTTGGCATTGACTGGTTGTTTTTGCACACATTTTCCCCAAAAAAACAACACCTAAGGGTATAGTGTTATGCAACTGGGAGCTTTAACAGCATTGTTCCTTGTCAGTGGGCTGCGTTCGAATGTATTGATTATTCAAAATTGTGAAATAGATTTATCTTGACATAATTCACTCTGGTTTTTAATATAGCTTTGTCGTGTTATCTGACAGACATTTGATTTTTTTAAAGGGCAGTATCAATATTTGACCTAAATATATCCACACATGAGTTGATCTTATGCAAAGATTTGTACTGACAGGGGGCATTTTACAGTTTATAAAAAATACACTTGTACAAAGCCAAGCGGCTATGACATAGTGAGCTCTAACGTTACTGCAAACATGTCTTTTTTTGAATTTCCATTCTCCAATTTCTTTATTCCATAAGCTGACATATGTGCCAGCACCGACACATCTTTGATAAGCTACTATCAGGCTTTATGGGTCGTCCACACCAATAACAATACCAATAACTATAAAGATGTTGTTTTATAAATCATTCTAACTGAAGGTGGAGTCCTACTGCACGACTATAACGCCAAAGAAAGCGGCGAAAAATATCGTTGGGATCACTTTCAGAGCGAGTTGTTGAAAGACAAACACTGACAGCCAATCAAAATTATAGGGCTATAGATTAGCTTGATTTATGGGGACATTTTTCTGCATGTTGTAGGCGTGCTTGAAACATTGGTGCCCAACTGTGGCCTACCTCCTTTGTATAAGCCAATAGATCTTTCTCTGTGCAACGCAAGTCAGTAACAGGTCATCAACATACATACAGCTCAACCATGCAGTACATGATTGTCATTTCTGTTAACAGAACTTTATCTTGCGTCAGTCTGATGCTCAAATTAAAATGTAAATTGCAGTGAATAAATACAGGAAATATAACAAATTTCCCAACAACAGAAGACAGTTTCTGTGCTTTGAAATGCATAGCTGTACTCTTTTCATATACCATCCTGAGCAAAAAACATCAATGCTGTCAATTATTATTCAAAATATCAGTATTCAGTTGTCAGTGTTCATTTTCGTCTGTCTTTCAGGAGAGTTGAATGCACATCAGATGAAAGTTTTTAGGAGGAGTGCGATTTGAGAGGTATTCTTTAAAAAAAAAGTTATTCTGGACTTAGCTGCCGTTCTAATCAAAAGTGTCAGCACTATAATTTCCAGTTTGGCTGTTTTCGACGGCTTTACAGAACCAATTTAGCTCCCTTTTCAGATTAGACTGCTGTATAATCAACCTCTACCTTTTAAAAGTTTTGACTGGAGGAAGTCTGAAAAGGTCCTTTTTACTAAAGGGGAAGAAAACAGCTGTCGCTACCGTTAGTCTAACACCCAAAAGATTTCTTGAAATGTTGCTGTCTTTCCAAATGGGTGTCAGACTTGGGGATAATAAAGAAGCTTCCAGTGACCCAAATGAGAAAATCATACACATCGTAGTAAGTAAGGTTGTTGAAAGTTGTCTGGAATGTGTATTATCAGGGAAAGTGTGATAAGCAGGTTGCTTTGACACATCTTATCATAGTTTGATCATGTATTGTTTATTTTGGGATATACACTTAAAAAATATGATGGCCTGGAATTGTTCCGTTAATGGTACATATCAGACTTACTAACAGCGGGTAATTCATCATAAAAGAATGGCGTAAGTGGTAAATAAAGATCAGTCGTAATCAAGTATAATTTGACAGGCCGTGAGTTAAATACTGAGTTGATATCCACTTTTCCACTCCAGTGCTAAATCCATTTCATTAATTCCTCGTCGAATGTGTCCCCCCCCCCCTTAGTTAACACCCTGAGAGATCAGTCCTCAGGCTCTTTCCTTTGGGTTTAGAATGAGATTGATGTTCTGTTTGTTTCACTTCCTCTGCCTCTCAGGGAGCTTTCAAGAAGAAGCTGTGAAACAACAATGGAAATGGGGGGTCACTGCTAACTTAACTAAAAAGACTGCAAAGCATTTCAGGTGGCGTTAGGCCTTTTCCAGGTGCTTAATATATTGCATCTGAAAGCCTACTGTTGGATGTTTGAAAGGAAGCTATGGTATTGAAAAAATGACAGAGGCAGCTAGTGTGAGAATTTGGTGTAAGTTAATTTTCGTAGAATTCCAAGGGAGAAGATGTGCTGAGTTGGATAGTTTTTTTTGGAGGCTGAACAGGAGTTTGGAGACTACCCTATCGATTCTGTTGACACGCTCCCCTTTGGGGAATGCAAATGTTTCTGTTCTTCAACACAAACATTCAAAACCTCCTGGTTGTGGAACCCTAATTAACAAGGGATTTGAATACCACGGCCTTTTCTTCAAGACATTTTCATATTTCAGGAAGACATTGTTTTACCCTCTCCTCTAAACAGACAACTCGCGTATTTATCAGACGGTGAAAAGAACAGTCAACAGTTGTATTTATCGAACGATTTAAGAACAAAAAAGAACAACTTTCCAGTTGATTTGGGTAATTTAAAGCCCCACTGCTGTACAGATTCCTACTTATCTGTCTGGTGTGAGCTGAAGGTGTAACAGCTGCTGTATGTTATTGTCGCTGCTAATCTAACCCTCACAACACAAGTGTTTACCACAGCAGAGGAGACCCATCCCCAGGTAACCAGAAATCACTCAGGGATTCCAGAGATCATCTGTCCCCACACTTAGCAGCCGGCGTGAGGCGGATGGGAGCTTGCAGCCACTCAGCAGCCTCACAGTTCTCAAGACAATCATCTGTGTAGCTGTAATGTTCAGAATTAAATGCTCTGAATGGGCTTAATGGTGCTAGTGACATTACAGAGTGCCATCTTGATAAAATGGAAGTTGTTGCTTTGAGATGGAAAAAAACAGTTCATCTTGTGTTCAAGCCTATGAATATTATAATTGCCACGTCAATAGAGAGATGCAAGTATTTTATTTTTGATGAAGAGGATTCAGGGGGCAGCAGTGAGGACATTCAGCTGAGCATTGGCAGGATTCACCACTTCACTCTGAACCATTATTCCCATTATGTGTAAAGATGACTGGTTGTATAACTGATTTGTGTTTTTTTTCTTTTCTTTTGTTTTTTTAACCAAAGGGGCACATCGTGCTGGCAGCGTCTGAAATGTCAAAATTTGATACTTGCTCCTTGTCTTAAGTGCTGCAACTAACCGTTATTTTCACTGTGGCTTTATCTGCCGAATATTTCCATGAATAATTGATTTATTGTTTAATCTATCAAAAAGAAGAATTCAAAGACTCTTCATTTACTGGGATAAATTAGAAACAAAATCCTTGCATTGAAGATGCAGAAACCAGCAAACATTTGAACTTTCTGATTGCAAAATGACTGAAACAATTGAAAGATAAATTAGTAGGCAATTAAAGATGCGACATGTAAGAACTGGCCACCTATTACTAAAGCCTGGCGCTAGCTGGTTAGCATGCTAAGTTCAGTAGCTGTCTTTGCCACACAATACGTAGATGTGTTTGATTAAATACAACTTATTTCTTCACATTCAGTTGAATGTTTTCATTACTTTTCGAACATCTTAAATTAAATTTGTTAAAGACTGCACCTTTCAAATTATTTTGGATCAATCAACTAATAAATGCAGCTCTATGTGTCATACACGGTAATAAATGGACTGAATGTGTTGGTTTTGGATTTTGAAGTTCACCTTGAAGTGCGGGAAATGTAGAAGTAATTTTTTACCATTTTCTTATATTTTTTAAAAGTGAGTCATCAGTTAATTAAAATAATTATTTGCAGATGAATCTAGAGTGAAAATCATTAGTTGCAGCCCTGGCCTTATGAGTATAGGAAACTCTTGTCCTATTTTTAAAGGTCAGGATTTACAGGCCTTTTCCAGCATGTCTATCATTTGAAGAGTGTCATAATAGCCTCACAATCACTCTGTTATGATCAGTCAACTCAGTTAACCTGTAGTCAGATCCCATGAACTGCAGTATGAATAAAAGGCACTTCACTCACGACTGAAGCTGTGTCCGGCTTTGTGTTTGATTATCTGTAAGTAGGAGTAATGTACACTGCCCAAAAAAATTAAAGGAACGCCTTTTTTATTGGGTATGGCATGAGGTCAACTGAACCTTTCTGATAATGATCTGGTTGGTTAAGTAGCAGAGGGCGTTGTTAATCAGCTTCAGCTGTATTGGTGTTGATGGAATTAGTAACAGGGGCACTAGAGTGGCAACAAGGAGAAAACCCCCCAAACAGGACCGGTTTTGCATGTGGAGGTCATTTCAAGTTTCTTCCTCTCGATGTTTTTTGGCTGGTTTTCCACTAGTGCTGGTTTTGGCCAGAGTCATTATCACTATTGGCAGTATGAGGCGATTCCTTAACCCTACAGAAGTTGCACAAGTTGTCCAACTCCTCCAGGATGGCACATCCACGCGTGCCATACCAAGGAGATTTAATGTGTCTCCCAGCACAATCTCCAGAACATGGAGGAGATTTCAGGAGACAGGCAGTTACTCTGGAGCTGGACAGGGCTGTAGAAGGTCCTCAACACATGAGCAGGACCGATATCATGTCTCTGCCCAAACAATCCGAAACATACTTCATGAGGGTGGCCTGAGGGCGCAGTGTCCTGTACTGGGCCCTGTGCTCACTGCCCAGCGCCGTGGAGCTCGATTGGCATTTGCTAGAGAACACTAGAATTGGCAAGTCCGCCACTGGTGCCCTGTACTTTTCACAGATGAGAGCAGGTTCACCCTGAGCACCTGTGATAGATATGAAAGAGTCTGGAGAAGACAAGAACAACACTATGCTGCCTGAAACATCGTTCAGCATGACAGGTTTGGTGGTGGGTCATTGATGGTCTGGGGAGGCATATCCATGGAGGGACGTAAAGACCTCTACTGGCTAGAAAATGGCAGTCTGACTCCCATTAGGTATCGAGATGAAATCCTTGAACCCATTGTCAGACCCTACGCTGGTGCAGTAGGTCCTGGGTTCCTCCTGACGCACGACAATGCCCAGCCTCATGTGGCAAGAGTATGCAGGCAGTACCTGGAGGATGAAGGAATTGATACAATTGAATGGCCCTCACGATCACCTCTCTTAAACCCGATAGAACACCTCTTGGACATTATGTTTCGGTCCATGAGGCGCCGCCAGGTTGCTCCTCAGACTTTACAGGAGCTCAGGGATCCCCTTACACAGATCTGGGAGGACATCCCACAAGACACCATCCGTCGTCTCATTAGGAGCCACACAAGATATTGAGAAGCAGAAATAGAATTTTGGCGAAATGGACTAACCTGCCACATCATTATTTCACTTTGATTTTCGGGGTGACTACACAATTAAGCCCTCTGTAGCCTGAAAACTTTTATTTCTATTAAAAGATGTGGCATCCTTTCGTTCCCAAGACATTGCCCTGTCCATATCTGTATAGATATCCAACATTTTTTTCACATTGAGATCTGATGTGTTTTCAAAGTGTTCCTTTAATTTTTTTGAGCAGTGTAGGTCAAGAGATTACTCAGGTAATTAGCACTATATTCCTTATACTCCTGTTACTGCTAATGTTATCTAGGCATATGCTGAAAATGTCCTTCTGAGTTGAGGGTGCAGAATGACTATCTCTCTCTTTGTAAAACCTGATAAAACACCTACTGTTACATTTTTTTTCATATGGTAGGTTTAAATGTGAGTTGGATATGTGGCTGGATATGCCTTGAATGCAGTGGATTTCAAAATAAAGTAATGCCTTGCTTTAGAGTTATGGACTGTAGAAACCCATGGCCATAGCATTTCTGTTTTGGTTTCTTAAGTAATCGTTCAAGACCTTGGTTTGGGGTCTGCAAAAAAGATATAACTCACATTTGTTAGGTTATGTTTTTTCAAATCTGTCCTGAGTTAACCCTCTTCCCAAACAAATAAACACGAAGAAAAGAAATAAAAGAAAATAAACCTAACTGCTCTGATTCTTTTGGAGTGTCATCCAGCCCCATCATTTGATTGATGTGCTGGAACTCGTTGAGTCAGTTGAGCATGCACGTTAATTAAATGACTTTATAGGTCTGTCATGGGAAAAAAAAAAAGTTCATTTTCAGGCCAATGCCAAGGTTTGCTTTTAAAGCAATTGAAGCCATTCCCCAACAATGCGATGCGAAAATGCAGTGTGGACTATATATTCCATCTTAGATTTTGATGTTGGCATTCCCGTGTGTTAAAGGCTGCATTGCAGTAAAGTGATGTCATTTTTTGAATATACCAGGCTTTAGTACTTGTTTAACACTTGTCATTACCCATCAAGTCATTATATCCCTGCAATATATACGCAATATTGATATCAAGGTATTTAGTAAGTTTGTTGTGACATCTGATTTTCGTCACCCTGTCCAAGCATTTATGAAGTGATTTTTAAAGTATTGAGATACACGTTGTGGATTGCAATGCCATCTTGAACATAGAAATATTGTTGTAAGGACACATCAAACATCCAAAGACATCCATAAAAACAATATTTGCATGGAACCGGATGCAATTTTGCTTGTTAAGCATCTTAAACAATACATTTTTCCCGTTTTTTAAATGTGGTACGAATACATTGATGTATTGTCCAGTGTGCATCGGGGCCATAAGAAAACTGCAGCTAATTGCACTCGCAGGTTGCACTCAGCTGTGTTGTAGCTGCTTGATTAGAATCATTACCTTGAGTTGCGGCCAAATACTGCTCAATTGAATGCTGTTTTTTTTTCAGGCTTTGTTTGCTCCGGCTCTTGTGTGTATTGGATCTCGTGTTTATCAGCCCTGGATTTGTTTTGCCTTGCTTTTTACTACATGTAGGTGAAAAAAAAAAAAATCAGTGCGCAAGGTGGCTTCAGTAAGTTTTAGATGTGTAGCTGCGCGGCCGTCTGTTGATGGAGTTTGCCGTTTATCAACCACAAGTCAGTATGTATCTGAGCGTGGCAAAACAAGTGAGTGTGGAGGAGCTGTGGTCTGAGCAGATGTCCTCATTTGTCATGAGTTATATGTTGGCATAGATGATGGGTACTGTAATGGTCTTGTAATCCCTTTAGGCTAATTAGCGGCCATCTTGCTGTGACATGCCAATAGATTTCTTGCATCACATTACCTCTAAAGTTAATCAGCGGGAGCATGGTCTTGGACTGCAGCAAGGAAACCCTGTACCTATGCATCATTTTAAGTGTTACATCTCTTTCCCTCTGAGCTACTTTATATTCAGTACCGAACAGTACACAGCTTGGCGTTTCAACAGTATTTGAGGAAAATAAATCTGAGACACCAAAACTTAGCTTTTATTGGTAATGATAAGGTTTTTTTTTCTTTCAACTCATCTTCGAAAATGTTTTATCTTATTCGGTTCAGAGCAAAATTAATCAGTTAGAACAGTCGGAAACAAATGCTGTGATTCTAGTTATAAAAAAAAAAAAAAAAACGCAGCAGTGGGGATGAGCGGAATGGCAGGAGACTGACAGTATCTCAGTGTGAGAGAAATTATTTCATTTCCTTGAACTTTTGGGGCAATGTAATGACATTAAAAACTGGCAGCAGGTAATGAATTCATCATGAATGTTACAACTTTAAGTGTGCTTGTCCTCCACGGGAAAAAAATATCAATTTACGATGCATTTAACTTTAATTACAACGTAAAGGTTAGAAACAATCTGTAATTTGAGACTTCTCCATAGGAAGCTCAGAATCAGCATGCAGTAAGTGCACTGCTGATATCCAAGTCATGCTGTAGCAGTCCCATGAAAGGATGTCAGTTTTTCATCTATTGTCATTGTAATGAACTCATCAGATATTTGTTTTGCACTTTTCTGTAAAATACATGTTGAAATGTTCCAGTGTAGCCGAACTGTTTACCGATATACTCTCACATTATGTGAACAAAATTGTGTTTACATTTTGGTCCTTGTTAAGTTCTTGAGAAATATTGGAGTCAACTGTATGGATACCAGTGAGGCTGCTAAAGAGGCTGTTACAGAGGTATCAAGTGCATGGCTCTCCGCAGTTTTATTTATCGTTTCTAAATTCAGCCTTCAAGTATTGATTAGAGTCCAACATCAAAAAGCATTTAAAGAGGAAGGGAGGAGGGCTGAGTGTTTGTATGGCCCCGGGCAGGCATGAAGAGCTTGTTTGGGAGTGATGCATACTAAGTCCTACTGGTAGCAGTGGTATTATTTATGGATAACACTGAGTCATTTGGCCAGTGAGCTGCAGGTTAGGTATTTTTCATCAACCCCAGGCAGATTTTTTCCACAAAATCATATTTCCAAAGATATTTGACTCCACGTATTTTCTTGAGTTTGCAGCTTTTATTATGGTGGTATTTTACCACTGCCATTTCGTGGATGTTTTCTTCCTCTAAATCACCGTACTGAAGGTGCGACAATATTCATTTTCAGGCTGTTTGCCCCTAACTGCGATCACAGCACTGGCCTGGTGGTATCAGTGTCACGCTCTACCTGTTGAGTTAGACGCACCCATTTACATTACCAGTAATCTACTATCACTATTCATGAACACCAGTAATGTGCAAGGAGTGTAATGTATCCACCAGAGGCAGTGAAATTTATTTCAGAATCAATAACTAGACAATTCATGCGTGGCTGCACACCGTGTCCTGAGGAATGACCTCATAAGCTCTTGGCACTTAAGCGATCCAATTGCCACATATTGAAAATTGAAAACCTCACTTTACACAGTAAATTTTCCTGACACTGTCAGAGCCGTTGTGTACAGTCCTGCCACTGTATGTAGAGACACGTTTGACACAGGATTGTTTATTGTAGTCTGTGAAGGGAACAAGCTATAGCCGGTGTGGTAAAGAGTTCACTCGCCCTGAATTTGTTTAATCTTGTTAATGGTTTTCATCAGAGCCCCTGATGCACTCAATCAGTGAGCGCGCCAGCTATTTAATGCACTTAATTCACTGTACTGGCATTACCTTAGAAGCACACTCGATAGCAGATTGACACAATTTAGTTTTACTGTATAATTTCATCATTTCTGAGGAGTAGGGTTGCAACAGCATACCGTGTTATGACAATTGACTTTTAACATACCATGTACATTTTCTGATAAATGCGCTTGAATTCTACTGTATTAGTAGATTTATCTCCCATCTGTATTATGTGATAGTCTTACTGTGTCATGGGTGTAAATGGAGAAATTTTGATTTTATCGCAGTTTAGGATAAAACACTCAGGATTTTGCTGAATTTCCATCATTGGGATAACCATGAATATTCTTAAATCAGTGACTCTAAAAAGCTCAATTACATACAGTCCTATGGTGTTTTTTACTGATTTATTTTGAAATACCATAAAGGGGAGCCAGCGTCTCCCCACTCCTTCTAAAATCCTAAGCCTGTCACTATGGCCGGTAATTTAAAAACATTACAACACATTACTGTAACGCAGTCTTCGGAACTACAAGACAGCACTGTTGCCATATCATGATTAAAATATATTCAGCCTGTATGTGAGAGGCTATGTTTATTATTGACTTCTCCACAGGAAGCCATGCCGTTTTAATTCATAAAAGAGCCAGTTTTGGTCAGACAATAGAACAATAGCCCTTACTGGCTCCTTATGAATACAGAATAAATGCCAGGATGTGTATTTTTTTCCCACCCTTTTCTTTATTCTTTCTATTCAAGGAAGACTGAACACACTGGAGACTTTCATCTAGACCTTTTCGCCCACATCCTCTATCAAAGTCTGACATTTGATGTACTGCGTTTCTCACTTATTCCTCGTAGTAAAAGGTTGAAGAACGGTGTAACACATGATGCATTGCACTGCCCGGGCCTCATCACCTCCCCTGACTTCTGTAATATTAGTGCGCACATAATACAAACCTTCACAGAATGCCTTTTTTGTGTAAGAGGCTGAAAAGAACTGCAGGGGTGTCTGTGCTAAGGGTGTGTTGAGAGTGGGTGACACATTTGGATTTGATTATAATGAGATGGCCATATCCACTTTTCAGCAGATACGTTTTTGAAGAAAAAGACTGCAGAGCAAGAGTTGCATAATGAGAATGTTGAGTGTTTCCTCCTTTGCCCTTCGTCCTATTCTGCACGCTTTGTATTTCAAGTTCCCTAATGAAACACAAACAAAAATGTTTTCTGTTTGGAAGGTGGTCCAAGGCCGGATTGCACACAATGCCTACGTGTGTGTGTGTGTGTGTGTGTGTTTGTGTGTGTGTGTTTGGCAGAGTTTTTAACTTATTTAAAAGTTTGAGTTTCTGTCACTTCACTTTTTCCGCTTCTCTCTATATCTCACTGTGAAGTTGTATTTTAGGCTTGACTAAATCATCGCAGCGGTGTTGAATGTGCAGTAGCACTTCCTGTCAATTAACATGACGCGCACAAAGCCAGACGGGTCTTGACATGCACACAGACATGCTCATACATGCAGAAATGCCTCAAAAGGGAATTCGATTTATGATTTTTCCATTTTTTTAATTTTAGTTATATAATTTTTCATTAAGCCAGTCAAGGACCAATGTTTGTCTCTACACTAACTGGCTTAATTTTGCTGTAATATGGCTACATTTCTTTGGCCGCAGGGTGCTGACGCCCTGTTTGCTGAAACAGCTTGTTTGCTTTTAGCTGTGTAGGCCTAAATATCTGCATTGGGATTTGAGTTGTTGTTTTTATTATTTTCAGAGCGCGATGTTTCAGGCCTGAGTCCCTCTGTGCCGTGTCTTTGGCTGATCTTGGCAGTTCTTATGTTCCTAGATCCCGTGGTGTGACTTAAATACTTCCGGGGATATCTTAGCCACATCGCCCACCCCCCGAGGAATGAGAAACACATGCGCTCTCCGCCTAAGCCCCGCTTACCCCCTTGCTTGTTTTTACACTTTGACTTGACCTGGAAATAAAGCAAGAGCCATTTGAAATGTGTATTTGTCATAAATACACGTTTTAGCAATTCACCATAACAGAAAGCTAAGCAGATGTACTTACATTTGACAGTTGACTCCATGCATTGCAGATGAGATATTCCAGACAACAGCTGTCTCCCTCAGTATACACATTTGTTGCTTAAATACATAGCAATTTTGCATCAAGAGCTGCCCTTTTTTGCGCTCATGATGCCTGTGAAAAAAACGCGGCTCACTTCTGTTTAGTACGACGGGATAATGTAAGTTGTTTAGAGCGTAGTTTCTCTAATTAGTACATTTAATGATATGCCTTTGCTCTCCCTCTAATTAGAGGACAAGCTGGGAAAATGGGAGTGAATGAGTTGTGTCTCCCTCTCCTTCAATGGCTGCACATACATATAACTATGAACTAAAAAGCAGGCGAATGCTGGCGGAGAATGTGAACACTCACTGACAAACTGAAAAATATGCATTTTATTCAAACGCTATTTTTGCCAAGTTGCCATCATTTCAACATTTGAAGGTAATGTGGTACAGCTTGTTAATTAAAATGCAGAATCTTTGAGAAAGTTGGTGTTGTTGAGTGGACAAATAAAATATTGCTGCAAGTTTGCTGAGGTTAAATTGTCTTGATTAGATAAACCAAACTTTTCTCAACGGTAATGCCTTTTAGCAACAAAACAGTTACACCAGTCCTGTTTGGCTAATTGGGATTTGAGCTGTTCTGCTTTCACAACTAGTTCCCAGGTAAATCAACATTATGTAGGAATTTGCATTTTGTGCGATTTGGCGCCACCCTTCGGTTTCTGAGTGCAACACCACTGTCGTAAATGCAAATCCCAGGTCTGGAACAGTGTGTCAGACATAACGTAGGTGCTGACTACAAACAGAACTCATTACATCATAACAATATTACGTGTTGAAAACTTGAAGTCAGCGCGTATGTAGCGCTTTTATCCTACCCTCTCGCTGAAATTAACGTAGTGCAGAAACAAGTGATAGACACACCACTCACCCTGTGACAAGACACTGTACCATGCAATTATTTTGAAGCTATTATTTTAAGGTAGAAAAGTTGCATGTTTCTTGCTTCTAAATAGGATCTAAAGCTGTGTATAAAAGCGCAGCAGAATACTATGAACATCCCTTTGCTCTTAAAGGACAAGGCTGTTGATAATCAATATTTTCCTGAGGGTCAACACGTCCCATGACAACAGCAAAACCAACAACGTATTGATCCACAGTCTGATCTAGCTCATTCCTCTGAGCCATAAATCTCAATTTTTTTTCATCCAAACACGTTTAAAAAAAGCACACCAGTGAGCCACACACTATTGTTCCTTTGTGTCATTTCCCTTCATTACCATTAACACAGGCTTTGCAGTTTGAATTGAGTTGGTCCCACAGACACCACCCTGCTGTAGTAATTACTCGCTAACGCTTGTGGCTGAAAATAGTCCAAAAGCACTGTTTACTGCTGTTGTCGAGCCATGTTTGCTAAAAAACAACAGTGCCCAGCTGTTTTTTTTTAAATGGAAGTGTACATTCGTGACCTGACTTTAAACATTTCTGTCTTTAGGAGTGGGAGTCTGAAAGCACTGAGAGACAGCCTAATGTGTTATTGGTTTGGTCTTTTCATGGGATTTGTTGATAACAAAATACAATATTGACGTGAGCGTTATCCTTTCAAGCAGAATGTCGTCAGAAGATTGTTAAAGGTAATAGATTAATTGATGAGTCCTTGTGTTTGAGGGGACATTTTTTTAAGAGTAGTCAATGCATATAAGTGAATACACTTATTTCAAACACTATATTTCCAGCCTTCAACAAGGCAATACTTTTACAGTATATTTGCCTCCTGTATATAATGCACATAACGTATAGTCCTTTCCATATTGTATCTTTAAAACTTTCTCTTACCTAAAACTTTTTTAGTATTTCTAAGTCTACTTGTTTAATGTCTGTACTTGTCTGTACTTATTGTATGTCTGTCTACCTGCTACTGTCACAAGTGAATTTCCCCGATGTGGGATGAATAAAGTCTAAAAGTCTCAGAAACCAGACATTTTAACCATCTCCTCGGCCATCATGAAAAAAAACAAACAGCCGTAATCATCTATTTCTCTTGTTCTATTTTCCATTTTTAGTGCTTTGTTAGATATTAGCCACCTATTGCCATACAGTGCTTATTTTTCATGTGCGGTGAAGGCTGTAACTTTCGTATGAATCACATTTGTGAGTGGATTCAAATAGTTATCGGACCTGTTTCTGTGTATTGATGATGGGCTAAGCACTAACACGATTTCAGTGGAACGAATGCAGATGTTGATTTTTTTTACCTTCAAAAAGTGGTACCACACAATAAGGCGAGCGATCTAAAAATATTTCTGTTCATTTATTTGATTTGATGTATTTTTGGTCTCATGTCATGCTGAATGATCTGGAATCTGAGTGATTATGCAAACTGTAGAGCGATATCTCCTGTCCGTTGCAATTGTTAGCTTGAAAACACCTTAACAGCAGCACATCATATATAATTTACATGTGTTACAGACAGGAAAATTCACCTCCTCACACACCTCATCACTCTGCCACTCTTTGTTTACCCAAATTACATGGGCAGTGCAACCCAGGATGCATGAGATAGCATAATCCATCCCCAAATAATCCTCCTTGTGACATGGATGTGCCAGGCCGGCCATCCTTCATGTACCTGATGCTTCCATTGGCGGTGAGATTGATATTTCAACTGCGGCCCCCCCGATGACTAACGCAAGTTAAACGCTCCTGTGGTTGTTGTTAGGCTGCTGTTTTTCAAGGGCTCTCAGGGGTTCTAGGCTTGTTGTTGAGTGTGATATTATGGAACAAATAGCAGGGCTTAATGGTGGTGTAGATGATTTAACTGCCCTCAGGGCAATGAAAAAGGGAAAATGGTTTTGTATGCCCAGACATCGTACAAGGTATTGTTCTTTCTCTAGGTGCTTTTCGAAGCCTTTTATTTTCTTTTGAGCCCCCTGAAAAACATACTTGCATGCGAAAAATGAGGCAACATTCGTGAATGCTTAAATGTAAAAATATATTTCTACATAAAGAACATCGCATACAAGTAACCGGTTAACCCGCATAAAGGCTATTCACTGGTGTTTTTCTTGATTGAAGATTTATGAAGGTTGGAGTGTAGACTCTCCTCAGCCTCCCCCTTCAGGCCCGGCACAGCCTGCGTTGTCTGCTCGGCTCTATCAGAGATGCTGTGGCTTTAATCCCTCTGCCCACAGGGGACGGCTGACATGGATGAGTGTAAACTGTTGACATGGTGCTGTCTCCTATGCTCTCTGATCAAAGACGGTGTAGCCCTCCTGTCTCACAACCTGCCTCCAAATATGCTCCAAGTCTCAGCCACAGAGACACCCTCTCTTTCTGTTTTCACGCTTTATGTTAACCCGTGTTTCCCCACAGTGAATTGATACACGTGACGATAACAGAGCAGCTATTTATTTCTGACTTCACCCGTGTAGACTCTGTGACCTCCCTCCCAGCAATGAATTTGATTTGGAAAACACTGTAAGTGGCTCACACCATAGCGGAGACGGATTTTTGGAGACAGCAGTGCGCTGACTTTAAGTGCAATGAAAGACTTGGCTTGATGTAGTGCTTACTTTAATTAATCCCCGGTAATGATGCAACTATTAGTAAGAGCTGAGCTTGCCTTAAGTGGCTGGAGATGTGTGCGAGTGTGTGTGTGTGTGTGTGTTTGTATTTGATGTGTGCAGATGCTGAACAAGCCGATATGACCCGCTATGTAAAGGTGGACGGCTTCAGTGAGTCCACGGAGTTCTGCTGTCGTAACCTTTACCCAGCAAGTGTGATACACAGTGCTTGTCATGGTTACTGTGTGCATATAATAACAGAATGTAGATTTTAGAGCTGTTAATCCTGTGGGGTGAGTCCACAAACCAAACAAAATCTCTGTCTATATTGGTAGATAATCCCATGTAGTGGGGCTGAATGTGCGATGATTTTGACAGATAATGCGATTGCGATACGAGTCGTGATTTTAGTGGAGGGAGGATCGTTTTTGCATTTTTTTGTGGCGTGAATGTTCCATTTATTTGCCACATTCATGGAGTATGTTGTGACACATTTGACCTTTTTGCTATCACTAGTGTGTATAAACATTATTTAATTTTAAGAAGAAATTCACGAGTACTAGAGTTTTATTAAAAAAAAAAAAGAAAATAAGAAAAAAACTCCCTCACACCTCACTTGAAATTATTTCAACAACATTTCAGTGCAAAGATCTTCATTGGGTTATTTTAGTTTTATGCACCGCAGCCTGTAATTGTTTTTTAGTCGTGTTGTCTGTGTTTTTGTGCTAATATTGTGTCACAATGAACTCATGAACAGACTGTCCTGGCGTTTTTTTTTTGTTCAATTTGGATGTGATAATAACTGTTTACCAAGCTGCATGTTCTTAAGAGCAACTGTGTGAAAAGCTTTAAAACGGTGAACGCAATATTAAGTACAATCTGTAACTAGTTGTAAAAAAAAAAAAAAAAAAAAAAACCTCCAGTAAATCTAAATGGATTCAGAAAACTGTATTGCAGCGAGGAGTGGTGCTTTCTGTCCTCATTCTGAGTCCGGCAGATTGTCATCTCTGCTATTGTTTTAGTTTTTCCTGCCATTCCCTTTTACACAGAAACAATCTGCGTACCCAATTGTTTGCATCCTTCCAGCGACAGGGAACCAATATTAGCCAATACATCTCCTGGTTTTGAATGCCACAGTGGATTTTCGACCGCTTGCAGCAACACAAAACTCTCTTGTTTTTGCTCATGCACCTGATTGACATTTTCTCCTCTACAGGCACAGTCTGCATCCATTGCGAAGGCATATTTTCCCCAATGAGTTTGATTATTGCAAGGCTGGGACGACACATGTTTTAGAGAGTGTGTGTGCTTTAGGACAATTTGTGCCTTTAGCGTTCACTGTAATTCTGTTGACAATGTTTGATTTCTTTGTGGGCAATTTGCCCCAAGAAGCTATAGAGACATTTGAGCCCAGAAGACATGGGGGGTGATTGTCTACACTCCTGGTAGTGAGACATAGGCTGTCTGATTTTTTACTAAATAAAATTTTCACATAGAAGCTTAGCGGGAAAGCTGGTGTGGCATTGTTGTAAACACATTGACTGTCCACTCTGTTTAGTTTTTTTCTTTCTCAGGCCAGCTGCTGCTGTAAAGAATTTGATTGATTGTAGCTGTGGGAGACCTAGAAGCATCATACGGTCTGAAGGAAGAGCTCCTCTTGTTTTGAACAGCTCCCTGATGGTGATGATCATTACCACCCATTAAGGCTTTGTGTCAAATGATGGCACCCAGGCTGAAAGCAAGATATATATTTATTTTTTTTTGTACACACAGTCACCTCTGTTGCTCCGGCTTCTTTTTCCACTGAATCAGTTCAGCAAACAAAAATTTGTTTGAATTGCCAGTCGGGTAGCGATGCCCAAAGATACTGGGAAAAGTTTTTCTTGTTATTTTTTAGACTTTGTCAGAAAAACAGATATTTTAGATTGTTTTCCTCTCCTTTAAATGCAGAAGTGTTAGGGCACTCTAAAATTGCACTAAGAATTGCAGATTTTGTAAATCCCTGGATTCTGTGTGGACATGAAAAACACTTTTGGCAAACAATGACATCGTCACCTCAATTCATGCATGCACATTGTTGTTGTCTTGGTTAACACTGATGTAAGTTCTGTGTTAGTACTGCTTGGTCTCATTACAAGACAACAACTTAACTGAGTGGATTTCTGTGGTTTTGAATCATTTTATTTAAATAAGTATAAGCTCAGTTTGATTTATTTGTCTCTGGTGTTTGAGGTATCCTTGACATGCATCCTTGTTTGAGAGTTTGGAACAATTTTTTTCATCTTGTGTGTACAGACATGTATTGCGAATAAATGTTGTCTGAATGGAATTGATGGAAAAAAATAGCCGCTTTGAAAAAATCTTTGTATATGTATGGACAAGGCAATCAGTCCTCTGTGAGAGGAGCTACAACAGCTGCAATTAGGGAAAACATGTGAGGCAATTTGACTATATATATATATATATATATATATATATATATATATATATATATATATATATATATATATATATATATTTTATATATATATATATATATATCTATA